>NC_057798.1:520224122-520251061 GCF_018294505.1 Triticum aestivum | reverse complement strand
GTCAGCGGCGTCTGAATCCGCCTCAGAACAGATATCTTCCTATGGATTACAACCTGGAGAGGGATGGGGAGGGTTTTCCATTGAACCCACCATGGAGCGATGTCTGCATGACATTGTATTGCCACGCAAAACTCTTCTCTTTTTCTCTACATGTTCAGCATGACCATGTACAATATCTGACATGCATACGAAAAAATATGGTGAGATTATGTAAGGAGAGCATGTAGAAATTTAGAGTGATGGTAACAACTAGTGGATGGATCCAAAAATAATGATAGCAGGATGATGATTGCTTTAAATTAATAAAAAGACTGATGATGATTGCTTTACTATTTGTTTCCCACCCAAGATGAACAACATAGGCACACCCTAGGTGAACCAGATATTAGACAGACATACTATTCATTGCTGCCTCGATATGTGCCCCACAACTAATTTAGAACTCAAGTTTTAACATTAATTTGGACCTGACTTGGGAGTCCAAGAGCTGAACAGGACGATAAAGTAGCAGGTAAGTTTAAGCAATGCATAACATAAGCAAAAACAAAAGAGTGCGACCTCTCTTGTGGACCCGTGTACTCCTTAGGTTCATCTGCGGAGTCGATGATGGTGATGCCGTTGCGGTGGGTGCCGGCGGCAGGGAAGGAGATCTGAGGCGGCGAAGGATGGTCAGGAGTCGTGATGTCTGGTTTTGGTGGATGCTTCTATCGATGGAGCAGCTCAGGTGAGGTGGACGACGTCGCGGCAGGAGCAGGACAAACCACACAAAGTTCCCTTCGACACGTACCTGTAATTGAAGTGATTCTGTAAGGGCTCATTTGGCTTGCATGATTCTTAAAACGCAGGGATAGGAAAAACACCGGAATAGGATAGGAAAATGCACATGGTAAACATAGCATTTGTAAACACATGATTTCTGTCAACTTGGGTGTTTGGTTTACAGGAATTGGAAGAGCAGAGGAATGCAAAGAAACATGGCCAAAATAAAGTGAAACCATATGAAAGCGTGTACAATTAGAATGTTATTCTCGCACTAATGCACTTGGTATTGTTTTCATGCATAGGATTTTGAAAAGTAGGTCCAGGTGGATGTTTTGCTTCATTCCTTTCAGCAAAATGCATGAATAATTGAATAGTAGAGTGCCATTGGAAAATTCCCTATTGCTATGTTTTTCCGTTGAACCAAAATAGCCCTAATGGATCAACGTGAATGTATAGTAATACGTGATGCAACAAGTGTACAACCTCCTTGCCGTAGCTGTGTCGATCTCAACATCATTGAGTTGGTCGCTGAAGCAGTTGAGGCAGAGGTGGCTGTCGGAGGTGTGGAGGAAGATCTGAGGAATCTGCAGACGGCGTCCAGGGCACTGCTCTGTTGTGATGGATTGTTCTGTCATTGGAGCAGCTCCGGTGAGCCGTAAGACGTCAAGGCTGAAGCAGCACAAGACAGACATCGTCAATCTCAAGTGGGATTCTAATAGCATCTCCAATAGATGATGTAAAATGGATGTAAAATTAACATCACCAAAAACCACCTGACTACAACAGATGAGGTAAAAACTGTTGACTCTGATCTTAATTGTCAAAACTGAAATTTACTTGGAATCTGAATGCTACTATCGAAACTGAACGTAATGGTAGCAGAGAGGCACTTGACATGTAGTTTAGGAAGGGCCTGCAGTTCATCTTCAACCTGCACCCCCCAGTGCCGCCTCGCCGCCCCGAAACAACTCGCCACCGCCGTCCCGGCCAGCCCTCTAGGCCCCCCGCCCCACCCTGAACCCTAAGATAGATAGTGGGGTATGTCTCCGGTGAGCCCCCGTCCCTGCTGCGGGTGGTTCTTCCTTAACTCTGGCGAGCCCCCCAACCCCTGAAAATCGACTGACCCGAAAGTCGATTCAGTGGACTGAAGTGTGGCTTAATCGGAGCAGAGCAGCAGCACGAGCGAGGGGGAGAGCAGCAGCAGCAGCTGGGCGAGCGAGCGATCGAGCGAGAGTTGGAGCAGCAGTAGCAGCGCGAGCGAGCGAGCGAGAGCCGGAGCAGCAGCAGCAGATCCGGCTGGTATGGACGCCGCCGCCGAAGGGGCCTCGCACTGGGGGAGAGCCGCCGTGGATATGTCGCCCACAGCGCCAGCTTCAAGGTAGCCGCTCCATGGGGGTGCGGGATGGAGCACCGTCGGTGCCGGGAGGTCGAGTTAAGGAGAAGGTGCGATGCTGTAACGCCCCGAGACCGATGCTCGAGAAGACTTCCATAGGTTCCGGGTCTCTCCATGTGTTTCATTTTTGCTTGCTCCTTTTATTTTTGCATTTCATCATGTCATCATGTGCATGGTGTGATTTCTCATACATATTATGTTGTTGCATGTTCCATGCATGAATCTCGCATCACCCACCTTCTCCTTCCCTCTACTTCCTTCTTTTTACAAGTGCCATTTTCCCCCTTCTCCTTTAATTTCACTTTCTCCCAAATAGTCAAACTTATTGCCCTAAACCCCACCGCCAAATTTCACCTCTTTTGGAAATGTTTTGGTTAGGTTTTAAAATGGCTCAAGTTTGAATTTAATTCAAACTTGAATTATTTTTCAACCTCTAAAATCCCCCAAATCATTTTCTTAAATAGGGCATAATTCCAGGGTCCTGAGGATATTTTCATATCTCTCACCACCCCCTCCAATCACTCCGTACTTTTGTCCTTTTATTTCTGTTTGAAGAAATAGATAAGAGACAGCAGTTTTCCAACGCAGCCCAGCCAGGCCTCTGGCCATTTTCTTCCCTACCCGGGCCGGCCTCTAAGGCCCAGCCGCCTCTAACCTAACCCTAGCCGGATCCCCCGATCCAATCTCTCCCTCCCGTTTCCCCTCAGCGCCGTCACCGCCCCTTGCTCAGCCCGATCCCATCTCCCTCGCTCGAACCCCCTCTCTCCCTCGATCCCCCCCATGCTCGCCTCCCTCTCCTCCCTTGCTCCGCCTGACGCCATGGCCGTCGGCCTCCTCGAGCACCGGCCGCGCCGCGCGCCCAACCTTCCTCCCGCGCCGTCTCTCCTGCTCTGCTCCTGCCCCGCCGGTCGCCTCTGCCTCGACCCCGCGCCCGGATCTCGCCTCCACCACCCTGCGCGCGACCCTTCCGCCTTGCTGCCTCGTCCCCGCCTCCTCGTCTGCCTGACGCCAAGCGTCGCCGCCGCCAGACGCCCCATGGCGTTTACTTGCTTCCAGCGCCCGGCGTCCTCTGCTTTATCCAGGATGAGGCGCCCCGTCGCCCGGTCGCTGGACCTCGCCTGAACCCGTCAAGCCCCGCTTCTCCTACCTCGCGTCGCTCCGCCCCGTGTTGACTTCACCGGCATCGCCCCCTGCCCAAGCCGTCCCCGAGTTCCTCCTCCTTGCTGCTTCGCCTGTTGCCTCCCATGGAGCTCCGCCGCGGGGGCTGCTCCTCGCCTGCGTCACTGCCCTCCCTCGCGGTGCTACTCCTCTGCTTCATCCTCTGCCGCCCGCAGCGCGCGTGACCGAGCTGCCCCTGCCTTGTTCGACCACCGGAACCGCACCGAGTCTTTTGCCTTGCTTTGTTTTGGGTTGAAGGCCGAGACGAGACCGCCAAGATGCACCCTGGTTTCGACAAGTTCCTCACGGCGACCCTGAACATCTACGGGATATGTACGACTACACCGTGTACCACGGCGAACATGTACGGCTACACGACGACCCGCAAGACCCTGAACAACTACCATCGCCACGTGAACAACGACTTCCACTACGCCGTGTACGACTACTTCCCATGACGACCCGCGAACGTGTACCTCCACGACGACCCGTGAACGTCTACGAGCTGTACCACTACCGTCGACCCGTGAACGACTACTTCCTCTACGAAACGCCTTCCACCCCGATTGCACGCTTCGAAGGTATAACGCCGAAACGACCGCCGTGGACCGAATGCATGTGTTGAATGAGTTATCCTTGTTTGCACCGTGCCCGTTTGCTTCATGCATGTTCCGCCTTGTTGGTCATGCCGTCGTCCCGTGGGAACCCGGTAACCGGGATCACCCCACCATCCTTTGCTTCCGCACATTTGCTCTTTTGCATCGGTATCTCCGTGAGCTACCGAAACCGATATGTTGCCGTGGCATCATTTTCGGATTCGTTGCCGTGGCACCCCTTTTCTTTCCACCACGGTGGCAAATGCTTCATAATATGCTCTTATCAACATTTTCTTAAAAACTTGCATAAAACTTGTGCATGTCATCCGCATCATGATAATAACAATTAAAATGTTTAAACTTGTTGTTGCATTAAATTGCTAAATGCATATGGGGATTTACCGAATTTGTTGTTTTTTATATCCGGCCCCATTTAAATTGTTTAGATGGTATAGTTAGTTTAGTTATGCTTCACCTCTTGCCATGTTTAACAACACTTAATATTGTTTGGTAGCATAACCGAGAGAAAACTAAATAATGGATGTGGTGTTCCGTCAATATGCTACTCGTTGCATATTGAGCTCCACTTAATTTGTAGTGTTGTTTGTGCATATTGCCATGCCATGCTTCATTAAACCGGACATGCATCATACTTGTTTGTGCATGCCATGTGTATGTGGTGGTTGTTTACTATGTTGTTTGTTTCTTTCCGGGTTGCTTCTCTCGTTAGCTTCGGTTTCGTTCCGGAGTTGTGAGGATTCGTTCGACTACGCCCGTTCATCTTCTTCATGGACTCGTTCTTCTTCCTAGCGGGATTTCAGGTAAGATGACCGCTACCCTGGATCTCACTACTATCATTGCTATGCTAGTTGCTTCGCTCTATCGCTATGCTGCGCTGCCTATCACCTGTTTATCAAGCCATCCCATATTGCCATGAACCTCTAACCTTTGACACCTTTCCTATGCAAACCGTTGTTTGGCTATGTTACCGCTTTTGCTCAGCCCCTCTTATAGCGTTGCTAGCTGCAGGTGAAGTTGAAGATTGCTCCATGGTGGACAGGGTTTTGTTGGGATATCACAATATCTCTTTTATTATTAATGCATCTATATACTTGGTAAAGGGTGGAAGGCTCGGCCTTATGCCTGGTGTTTTGTTCCACTCTTGCCGCCCTAGTTTCCGTCATACCGGTGTTATGTTCCCGGATTTTGCGTTCCTTACGCGGTCGGGTGATTTATGGGACCCCCTTGACAGTTCGCTTTGAATAAAACTTGTCCAGCAAGGCCCAACATTGACTTTTACCATTTGCCTCACCACCACCTACTTTTCCCTTGGGAGTAATTAACCCAAGGGTCATCTTTATTATAGCCCCCCCCCCGGGCCAGTGCTTGTCTAAGCGTTGGTCCAAACTAGAGCACCGTGCGGGACCATCCCTTGGCAACTTGGGTTACGTCGGTACCTGTACGCTTCGCTTATCCGGTGTTGCCCTGAGAACGAGATATGTGCAGCTCCTATCGGGATTGTCGGCGCATCGGGCGGCTTTGCTGGTCTTGTTTTACCATTGTCGAAATGTCTTGATGTACCGGGATTCCGAGACTGATCGGGTCTTCCTGGGAGAAGGTCTATTCCTTCGTTTATCGCGAGAGCTTGTCATGAGCTAAGTTGGGACACCCCTGCAGGGTATAAACTTTCGAGAGCCGTGCCCGCGGTTATGTGGCAGATGGGAATTTGTTAATGTCCGGTTGTAGATAACTTGACACCAGATCCGAATTAAAATGCATCAACCGTGTGTGTAGCCGTGATGGTCTCTTCTCGGCGGAGTCCGGGAAGTGAACACGGTTTCTGTGTTATGATTGACGTAAGTAGGTGTTCAGGATCACCTCTTGATCATTGCTAGCTTCACGACCGTTCCACTTGTTTCTCTTCTCGCTCTCATTTGCGTATGTTAGCCACCATATCATGCTTAGTCGCTGCTGCAACCTCACCACTTTACCCCTTCCTTTCCCATTAAGCTTTGCTAGTCTTGATACCCATGGTAATGGGATTGCTGAGTCCTCGTGGCTCACCAAATACTTCCAAAACCAGTTTGCAGGTGCCTATGTTACCGAGCAGGTGACGCAACCAAGCTCAAGGAGGAGCTCGATGAAGATCTTGCCCTTTGTGTTGTTTCGTTCTAGTTGATCAGTAGTGGAGCCCAGTTGGGGTCGATCGGGGACCTTTGTCGCATTTGGGGTTCTTCTTTTATTTTGGTTCCGTAGTCGGACCTTGATTGTATCTGGATGATGTAATGCTTTATTCATACAATTGTGTGAAGTGGCGATTGTAAGCCAACTATGTATCTCTTTCCCTTATGATTACATGGGTTGTGTGAAGATTACCTCACTTGCGACATTTCTTTCAATGCGGTTATGCCTCTAAGTCGTGCTTCGACACGTGGGAGATATAGCCGCATCGAGGGCGTTACAAGTTGGTAATCAGAGCCTTCCCCGACCTTAGGAGCCCCACTGCTTGATCGTTTTTAGTGGCCGAGTTGTGTCTAGAAAAATGTTTTGAGTCATTTAGGATTATATATATCAGAGAGTTAGGAATTCTTTTTACTCCCCAGTCTCTTCGTCGCTCTGGTAAGGCATCCTGACATAGAGTTTTGACTCTTCTCTTCTCAAATTTCACTAAAATTTTCTTTAGGATCACGCGGGTATCTTGGAATCATTCCGATGGTTTTATGATGACAACATTGTCTTGGTGCCTCCCGTCAGCAGGGGTTTAGTGGAGGTGTCCCGGGAAGTTGAGCTCTGAGGTGTTGTCGTCATAATTTTATCGTTGCAGTTCTGGAATACCTGAGTTTAGTACGCCGACATCGAAAATCTCTTTTATGTAGTTGTTGGTGAGATAACCCCGATAACCCAGTACTGAGGTGAGTACGGGAGTATTGCCATGACTCGTATAACGGATGCTTTTTGAAGGTTGAGGTACACGATTTCCGAAGGTTTCTTGGTTATGTGTTGACGGATGGATACAGCTGGATGTAGGGATTGCTAGTTTGGGTGAGATATATTGCTTCCCCTGTATCCCCAACACCAGATTGCATAACCAGAAAGTTTCGGGAGTTTATAGGTGGGAATTCAAGTAGCTCCTAGAATATCTTTTCGACAGATGCATGATATGAGATTGGGTAAATCTCTATCATATGTATTTGTTCCGGCTTATTCTGCAAGCCAAATCCTTTGTTTTGTGTTATTTGTGGTATTCGAGTTGCTTCGATGTCAAATGTTGAATCCATAACTTTCCTAAACGGTGTTCTCCTATTGCTATGTGAATACTAATCCTTTTGATCATTGACTTTGTCATGTCAACTCCTTTCCAACCGGTGTGCTTCTCTTCAAGTGGATCCCATCATTCTCCCCATCCGCAAGATAAATTCTAAGTTTTCTCAATGGTGTTTGTTTCGTTCATCCCAAGTTGTCTTTGTTTTTCCCCACCCTCCCACCCCTTTTCTTCAAGGACTCTTTTATTTTAATCAAGTATCCATTTATTTATGTGAAGTCTCTTCATTCTTTTCAATCAATGTTTTGATCCAGCGATCCTTCGTGAAGATGCTCATGAGCTTCAAGTTCATCTTTCTTCATTCTCGTATTCTTCTCCGGTGGGTCCCATTCAAGCTTTCGATATTCATCATATTCCTTTCCTCGTGTCAAATGCTTTCTCATGCCGGTGCACCTCTCAATCACTCACCTCTTGCTATTCAATTGTTCTAGAGTGTTGAAGATATCTCAGAAGATTTGTGTTTCGATTCTTAATCCGTTCAAGCTATTTGGAGATTGTTATCTCATTCAAGCCATTTAATTCAACCGGTGCAATCTCTCTTTTAAATCAATCGTTCAACGGTGTTTCCTTTTGAGTGGGCCCTAACCCACAGGTCTTTTCCCAGGATCTTACCTGACTCTTCTAATTTTCTGGAGCCATTCTCAAATTCATTTCCAAGTTTGACGTAAGAATGGGTTATCATCAGTCATATGTCTTTCTCCAAGATCTTTCAAATTCTTTTCATCGTTGGTTCAACCTTTCCAATTTTCATTCCAGAGTGCATCAACAATTGTTATGGTGGGTCTCATCTTCTTTCTCAACATATGAAGACCGAAGAAGGATTTCTCTTAAATCTTGTCCGTTCTCTTGAAGATTCATGGTTCTAGCTTCATGCTATCCTCATAATTGTTTTGATTGTGACAATTCTTTTCTTACCATCTGGAGCATCTCATGAGTTGTTTCTATTTCTTTCCTCCGAAGGCCATCATGTCATAATTCCTCATTCTCAGCGTGTAGCTATCATTCTCCATATTCTTCCGGTGCATCGTTCAAATATCCTCTAATCAGTTCATGATCTCTTCGTTCTCATGTATCTAAATTCCCTCAAGTATCTTCATTCGTTTTCCAATTCTTTCCGGTGAATTGTGCCTTTGCTACGTTCATTTTCAATTCTTACGGTGGTTCGTTCAAGAGTTCTCTTTCTTTGTTATAATATCAATTCATTCATTCTTTCAAAATCCTACCGGTGGTTCGTTGAAGACCTTCTCAAGTTTGCGCTATATCTCTCTTAATCCTTTCTACAAGAATAATTAGTATGCCAAATCCGTTGCTTGTCATCAATTTAAATTGGTGAAGGATACGCATAACATAATTCTTGTTCTTGTTTCATCCAAGTGATTAATTCCTTCTTTCGGAGTTTGTTCATGATGAATAAATTCTCGGTTTCTGTTGTTCATCTTTCTTTTCCGGAGTTCCAAGTTTTCCGCATTATCATCGCGAAGCTCCATCTAAATCATTGCAAGGCTTCACCTTGTGTTTTCAACTTCTCTTTCTTTTCATCATCCTTCTTTTACCGGAGTTTTTCATGGAAGCTCTACATGGTGGTTCGTCAAGGATTCCTTTCATCCTTCAATTGTTCTTTAAGATTTCTCTCGAAGTTATGACCCTCCAAGCTATACTCTAAAATAAACATGGTGCTCAACACATGTCTTGTTTTGAGGAGTTCAAGTATTCTTCATCTTGCATTCCAAAGTGCAATTCTTTCTACCTTATCTTCTGAGGTGGTGTTAGGTCATTCTTGATAATTTCCCTTCGCGTTTCATGATTCACAAGTTTTCAAGAGTGACATATTTAAATCCATCTTTTTCTCTTTGTTCAAGAGATCTTTTCAACCGTCAATCTCTTCATTGGAGTTATCTTGCTATAGATTTCACCTAAAGCCTTCCCTAAGGAATGTTGCTATTTTGGTGCTTATTAATGACCCAAGTTATCTCTTTTCCATCTTGATGGAACAAGCTTTCATCTCTTCGTTAATCTCAAGCAATTGTTTCCGTTAGTGGCCGGTTGTCACCTCATAATGTTGAGATGTTTCAATAAGTCCACTACAAGCTTATTCTTTTCGTTGTTGGTTTTCCAACAACTCCGTTCAATCCTTCTTTTTAAGGAGGCTCTTCCAAATTCAATTGTGGTAGAAGTTGTCATTTTCTTCTGCGTCCCTTTATTCCAATGATCTACTTCTATTCGTTGGTTACAGAGGCATTGTGATGTTACTCTCTTCGACCCATCATCTCATTTTGTAAATTATCATGTAATTTTCCTTGCTTATCCGTTTAGCCGGAGTGTCGTGTTCTCATTCGAGTTCTCTCATTTTATCAAGTTTTCCTTCCATGTTCAACTGGAGTGCTGCCTGAAATCTTTCTTACCCTTGTGCCATTCTTTCAATAGTTTCGGAGGCAGTGTGCTGTTCATTTCATCAAGTATCCTCTCATCTTGTCAAGTTCATGTTCAATTCCTTCCATGTTCAACCGGAGTGCTGCCCGAATTCTTCCTCTCTCATCTTGTTTTAACCGGAGTGGTTTCGAATTCTATCTTGTCCATTAAACTCTTGATTCATGCCTTTGCAACCTTCAAGTTCCCATAATGTTCCTTGTTCCTCTTTTCTAACGGATTGTTTGCAATCTCGTTCATCTCTGTTCTACTCTTTCTTTTAAATTGCTCAACCTCTCAAGGTTCGTGGTTTCACTCGTTTGTCAAAGAAGCAACTTAGTTTTACCTCTCCTCTTCCTCTTCCGTTTCCCTCCAGTGCCATTCTAGATCTCGGGACGAGATCCTCTCGTAGTGGTGGAGTGTTGTAACGCCCCGAGACCGATGCTCGAGAAGACTTCCATAGGTTCCGGGTCTCTCCGTGTGTTTCATTTTTGCTTGCTCCTTTTATTTTTGCATTTCATCATGTCATCATGTGCATGGTGTGATTTCTCATACATATTATGTTGTTGCATGTTCCATGCATGAATCTCGCATCACCCACCTTCTCCTTCCCTCTACTTCCTTCTTTTGACAAGTGCCATTTTCCCCCTTCTCCTTTAATGTTCACTTTCTCCCAAATAGTCAAACTTATTGCCCTAAACCCCACTGCCAAATTTCACCTCTTTTGGAAATGTTTTGGTTAGGTTTTAAAATGGCTCAAGTTTGAATTTAATTTAAACTTGAATTATTTTTCAACCTCTAAAATCCCCCAAATCATTTTCTTAAATAGGGCATAATTCCAGGGTCCTGAGGATATTTTCATATCTCTCACCACCCCCTCCAATCACTCCGTACTTTTGTCCTTTTATTTCTGTTTGAAGAAATAGATAAGAGACAGCAGTTTTCCAGCGCAGCCCAGCCAGGCCTCTGGCCATTTTCTTCCCTACCCGGGCCGGCCTCTAAGGCCCAGCCGCCTCTAACCGAACCCTAGCCGGATCCCCCGATCCAATCTCTCCCTCCCGTTTCCCCTCAGCGCCGTCACCGCCCCTCGCTCAGCCCGATCCCATCTCCCTCGCTCGAACCCCCTCTCTCCCTCGATCCCCCCCACGCTCGCCTCCCTCTCCTCCCTCGCTCCGCCTAACGCCATGGCCGTCGGCCTCCTCGAGCACCGGCCGCACCGCGCGCCCAACCTTCCTCCCGCGCCGTCTCTCCTGCTCTGCTCCTGCCCCGCCGGTCTCCTCTGCCTCGACCCCGCGCCAGGATCTCGCCTCCACCACCCTGCGCGCGACCCTGCCGCCTTGCTGCCTCGTCCCCGCCTCCTCGTCTGCCTGACGCCAAGCGTCGCCACCGCCAGACGCCCCATGGCATTTACTTGCTGCGAGCGCCCGACGTCCTCTGCTTTATCCAGGATGAGGCGCCCCGTTGCCCGGTCGCTGGACCTCGCCTGAACCCGTCAAGCCCCGCTTCTCCTACCTCGCGTCGCTCCGCCCCGTGTTGACTTCGCCGGCATCGCCCCTTGCCCAAGCCGTCCCCGAGTTCCTCCTCCTTGCTGCTTCGCCTGTTGCCTCCCATGGAGCTCCGCCGTGGGGGCTGCTCCTCGCCTGCGTCACTGCCCTCCCTCGCGGTGCTGCTCCTCTGCTTCATCCTCTGCCGCCCGCAGCGCGCGTGACCGAGCTGCCCCTGCCTTGTTCGACCACCGGAACCGCACCGAGTCTTTTGCCTTGCTTTGTTTTGGGTTGAAGGCCGAGACGAGACCGCCAAGATGCACCCTGGTTTCGACAAGTTCCTCACGGCGACCCTGAACATCTACGGGATATGTACGACTACACCGTGTACCACGGCGAACATGTACGGCTACACGATGACCCGCAAGACCCTGAACAACTACCGTCGCCACATGAACAATGACTTCCACTACGCCGTGTACGACTACTTCCCACGACGACCCGTGAACGTCTACCTCCGCGACGACCCGTGAACGTCTACGAGCTGTACCACTACCGTCGACCCGTGAACGACTACTTCCTCTACGAAACGCGTTCCGCCCCGATTGCACGCTTCGAAGGTATAATGCCAAAACGACCGCCGTGGACCGAATGCATGTGTTGAATGAGTTATCCTTGTTTGCACCGTGCCCGTTTGCTTCATGCACGTTCCGCCTTGTTGGTCATGCCGTCGTCCCGTGGGAACCCGGTAACCGGGATCACCCCACCATCCTTTGCTTCCGCACATTTGCTCTTTTGCATCGGTATCTCCGTGAGCTACCGGAACCGATATGTTGCCGTGGCATCATTTTCGGATTCGTTGCCGTGGCACCCCTTTTCTTTCCACCACGGTGGCAAATGCTTCATAATATGCTCTTATCAACATTTTCTTAAAAACTTGCATAAAACTTGTGCATGTCATCCGCATCATGATAATAACAATTAAAATGTTTAAACTTGTTGTTGCATTAAATTGCTAAATGCATATGGGGATTTACCGGATTTGTTGTTTTTTATATCCGGCCCCATTTAAATTGTTTAGATGGTATAGTTAGTTTAGTTATGCTTCACCTCTTGCCATGTTTAACAACACTTAATATTGTTTGGTAGCATAACCGAGAGAAAACTAAATAATGGATGTGGTGTTCCGTCAATATGGTACTCATTGCATATTGAGCTCCACTTAATTTGTAGTGTTGTTTGTGCATATTGCCATGCCATGCTTCATTAAACCGGACATGCATCATACTTGTTTGTGCATGCCATGTGTATGTGGTGGTTGTTTACTATGTTGTTTGTTTCTTTCTGGGTTGCTTCTCTCGTTAGCTTCGGTTTCGTTCCGGAGTTGTGAGGATTCGTTCGACTACGCCCGTTCATCTTCTTCATGGACTCGTTCTTCTTCCTAGCGGGATTTCAGGCAAGATGACCGCTACCCTGGATCTCACTACTATCATTGCTATGCTAGTTGCTTCGCTCTATCACTATGCTGCGCTGCCTATCACCTGTTTATCAAGCCATCCCATATTGCCATGAACCTCTAACCTTTGACACCTTTCCTATGCAAACCGTTGTTTGGCTATGTTACCGCTTTTGCTCAGCCCCTCTTATAGCGTTGCTAGCTGCAGGTGAAGTTGAAGATTGCTCCATGGTGGACAGGGTTTTGTTGGGATATCACAATATCTCTTTTATTATTAATGCATCTATATACTTGGTAAAGGGTGGATGGCTCGGCCTTATGCCTGGTGTTTTGTTCCACTCTTGCCGCCCTAGTTTCCGTCATACCGGTGTTATGTTCCCGGATTTTGCGTTCCTTACGCGGTCGGGTGATTTATGGGACCCCCTTGACAGTTCGCTTTGAATAAAACTTGTCCAGCAAGGCCCAACATTGACTTTTACCATTTGCCTCACCACCACCTACTTTTCCCTTGGGAGTAATTAACCCAAGGGTCATCTTTATTATAGCCCCCCCCCCCCAGGCCAGTGCTTGTCTAAGCGTTGGTCCAAACTAGAGCACCGTGCGGGACCATCCCTTGGCAACTTGGGTTACGTCGGTACCTGTACGCTTCGCTTATCCGGTGTTGCCCTGAGAACGAGATATGTGCAGCTCCTATCGGGATTGTCGGCGCATCGGGCGGCTTTGCTGGTCTTGTTTTACCATTGTCGAAATGTCTTGATGTACCGGGATTCCGAGACTGATCGGGTCTTCCTGGGAGAAGGTCTATTCCTTCGTTGATCGCGAGAGCTTGTCATGAGCTAAGTTGGGACACCCCTGCAGGGTATAAACTTTCGAGAGCCGTGCCCGCGGTTATGTGGCAGATGGGAATTTGTTAATGTCCGGTTGAAGATAACTTGACACCAGATCTGAATTAAAATGCATCAACCGTGTGTGTAGCTGTGATGGTCTCTTCTCGGCGGAGTCCGGGAAGTGAACACGGTTTCTGTGTTATGATTGACGTAAGTAGGTGTTCAGGATCACCTCTTGATCATTGCTAGCTTCACGACCGTTCCACTTGTTTCTCTTCTCGCTCTCATTTGCGTATGTTAGCCACCATATCATGCTTAGTCACTGCTGCAACCTCACCACTTTACCCCTTCCTTTCCCATTAAGCTTTGCTAGTCTTGATACCCATGGTAATGGGATTGCTGAGTCCTCGTGGCTCACCAGATACTTCCAAAACCAGTTTGCAGGTGCCTATGTTACCGAGCAGGTGACGCAACCAAGCTCAAGGAGGAGCTCGATGAAGATCTTGCCCTTTGTGTTGTTTCGTTCTAGTTGATCAGTAGTGGAGCCCAGTTGGGGTCGATCGGGGACCTTTGTCGCATTTGGGGTTCTTCTTTTATTTTGGTTCCGTAGTCGGACCTTGATTGTATCTGGATGATGTAATGCTTTATTCATACAATTGTGTGAAGTGGCGATTGTAAGCCAACTATGTATCTCTTTCCCTTATGATTACATGGGTTGTGTGAAGATTACCTCACTTGCGACATTGCTTTCAATGCGGTTATGCCTCTAAGTCGTGCTTCGACACGTGGGAGATATAGCCGCATCGAGGGCGTTACAGATGCGATGAGTGTACAACCTCTTTGGTGGCGCCGAGTGGGCCTCGGCTTCGTCCGAGGAGTCGGTGAGGATGTTGTGGTTCCGGTGGAGCATGTTAAGGCGACACTGTGGGGATGGAGTAGCCGCGATAGACGAGGCTATCGTCATAGCAGCTCCTTGGAGGTGGAGGACGGGGCGGCTGAACCGGCGGGACGTCGAGATGGACGACGGATCCTCATCTGGGGAGGTGGACGAGGACATCGAGCTATTGCAGTGGACGACGTCGTCGGGGAAGAGGCTCTGGCTGGGCAGCGGTGACATGGCGGATGGAGGAGGGTGGGGTTTCGCGGCTGGAGCAGAGAGGTTATGGCGGCCTGGGATTTTGAATGGCGAAAAGGGGGTGAAGCATGACTTAGGGACGCGCTTGTCCAAAATGTAGGGTGTGTTAAAAAAGTACCCCCCCCCACCGATTTGAACTAGCGGCCCTTTCGGCTCAGGGTTAGAAGGGATTTCGCGTGTCGGGATTTGGCGGCTGGAGGGAGTTTTCACGCGTGTTATAATTTCGGGATAGCAAGGCGCGGGTTGTGAAGGCGCCAGTTTTGGGAGCACGATATCTGAATTTTCGGGATATAACAAGACGCGGGTTGAATTTTAGGGACAAGCCTAACGTGTAGTAATATTGTACTTGTACGGCCAAGTCAATTCGCACTTCCCTCAACCAAAAAGAAAACGAAAAAATAAAACTATTCACACCACACAAAGAGAGAGTCTTGCCCCATTTTACTATACAAATGCTATTCAAAGCTACTCCCTCCTTCCATCTATATAGGGCCTAATGTGTTTTTCGATGCTAACTTTGACAAAATATTAGAGCAATGATATATGACATGCAACTTACACAAAACACACCGTTAAATTCGTCTGTGAAAGGTTCTTTCAATGATATAATTTTCATATTGTGCATGTCATGTACTATTAATCTTGTCAATAGTCAAAGGCGGTCTTAAAAATCTCATTACGCCCTATATAGATGGAAGGAGGGAGTATGAATCCATGTTATGTCCGATTAAAATTTTTCACTTGCTGTATAATGCATGTAACCTACTCATACCAACATTTTAGTGCATTCCAAATGTCTATACTACCACTACAATTCGAACTAAATTTTAATTCGTTTCTCTATTTCAATAAGAATCTACAATCATGATTGTTGCCAACTTCAACCATCATTCATGTATTACCTTAATAACACACCACATGATTACTATAGAGATAGATATGAACTATGTGTACTACATGAACTCGAATTCTATTTTTTGAATACACTTGTTGTTGATTCCAAATAGTACATTTGATGTACTAACTATATATTCATAATCTAAACCATGTTCCATACGTACACCGTGTTTATCACACAAAGTATAGTGCCCCGCCCCTACATTATGACAAGTATTTAGACCTGAGTTGCAAAAGCCACACATTAGCCCAAATTATAATCAATGTTCTACATTATGATATCTTCTTCAAGTATCCGTATCCACTTTTTTATAATGAATTATGATCTTTGTTTGTCTTTTACACCTTCACGATCCTCTTCTATTTGTAGCTAGCTAGCGCTAACTTTCTATCATGCATGCACACGCCCGCCCCCCTCACACACCCTTAGCGTCCCCTCCATCGCGCACGTTCATTATTTCTCTTTAGGTCGTCCACCAGTGGTGTGTGTAGGCCCCCGGCTCCTTCTTTCTGGCACACACCGGTCGATATACCTCTCTAGCCAAGTGTGCCTACAACAAACATATGTATACTTCCCCTCTTCTCTTCTCACCGTCCATGCCCCCATATGTCCAATACGATTCCACGCAGGTGCACACTCCCGCCCCTATTTTCATTAATCACATGCTTGCACACTCCTCCCCCCTCGACATGGTAGGCCTCTCGCACCACCTCCTAGCCACACCCTCTCCCCCTGTCCGCCTCTCCGGACCTTATTTGCTTCTAACACATGCAGACGTGTATATAAACTGATCTCCCTACATATAGCCAGGTTGACTATAATTCGTTTTCACCAAGCACCGATACACTTACCTCGCTAGTTATGTCTCTCCTTTTCTCGAACACATGATGGTTGATCTTCCTATGTAGTTACACATGCTTACCACAACCATATCTTCTCCCCTCATCATCCTTGAATACCTCCCGACCCGTCTCTCACACGCACGTGCATAGACAGACAGACATCCCCCGCCCTCTCTTATTGATATTGCACTCATACCCTCCGTTTGTCTAGCAGGCCTCTCCCACCATTTGTGAGACGCCACTCCACCACCAACCCTCCGACGCTCTACCTTTGTCTTTTTCCCAACCTTATTCCTCGGCTACACATATCCATGGATGTCGATCGATCTCCCTCAATACATAGCTAGGTCTCTCTCCTTCCCCACACATATACTAGTCGACCGGTCTATACCCCCCCACACACACTGATAGTCGAACGTTGTAGGTAGGTATCCATGCCACGGAGAAGAACTGCACCTCTGCCCTCTCAAATTCCAATAGGCTAGCCGCCCTTTATCTTTGACGTGGGCAAACACAAATTCGATGGCACTCTTTATCGATCGCGCAGCCACACACTTCATCCATGTTTTCAATTCTATCGATATCTCACGTCCATGACTCCGTTTCACACACATTGCATATCTTATGTTTTTCTGATTGAGATATCATCAACACATTGCCTCTGTTTCGCACAAACCATCTCTCTCACACCCACCCACATACGTACCTGCACCTAAAGAAGAAGTGCACACAGGACGCACGTAATCATGTCTTGTTCTCGGCCACACCCGCGCGGGTACACGGTGGAGTTCGTTTCTGTATGAAAAGGCAGCCCACGTGATAATTTGACGCGTGTAGCGGTTGTTTACTCGAAGGAGGGTTGGGTACCACGCCTAGAATATAAAACAATTGCCATGGGGAAAATGGAAAAATGGGTTTGTCTCTTGTCACACCATCTCACACAAGGCCGCCGTGGCCTCTCTCTCTCAGCGTTGGTCAGTGATCCGGCCGCATCCCGTCCGCCGGCGAAAAGGGAGAATGTGAATCATCTCTCCGTTTGACGACGTTGAGGCAGCTCGTCCCGATCTGCGGTACCCGCCGTTCTCTCTGACCAAGCTCCGGTGTGGTAGGGCCTTCGCCACTTGCTTGCTGCCGCAGTATGGGCAGATCCCGGCCGCCGGCGCCCTCCTAGTAACATCCCGACGACCCTCAGGTACAGCTTCCTCCGGCCTTGCTCCACTGCCCATCTTCCCACGTTGCTGCATGTGGATCTTCTTTAGTTGTTTGCTTAAATCGTATCTCGGCCGGCCTACTTTCCATCTTGCAATCTCGTCCTCAAACCATTTTTGATAAACCACCATGTGCTATCTTTCCCTTTTTACATGGAACATGCTTCTTTTTTGTCGGAGTATGTGTCTTCAACTCGTGTTATTGGGCAGTAATCGTTTCCTTTCGACCTCCTTTCGACCTCGTTGCTATTGCGACCTTTTGGTGAACTGCACAAATCACTTTTCTGAAGAGTGTTTTGTGCAGTTCCGTCAAAATGTCACACAGGAAACATTTTTATATTTCTGTGGGACCGCGGAAAGGGAGATTGGTTTTGCTATCCTCCTCATCCAACCACGTGCCTAATCTTCTCCAACAAGAAGTTAGTCCTAAAGAGAGATCGTAGAGGTGATCGGCTTCTATTTATGTGTGTTATGTTTCATCATCTAGTTCCACTATTATTGTAATCACACTGACTGGATATCTTTGCAAACAGGGATGGTCCGCCCGATTTTAGTGGAGCTGCACAAAATGATCGGATTCTGGTGTCCTTCATACACCTCTTTTTTGGCTACAGAGCTGGGTGAAACTAGCTGCCAAGCAATGAACAATATGCCAAGGAAATGGAGCCATGCCTACGAGCAACATCGATCAATTATATTTTTTTTCTTTATTTGTACACCTTCTCACAACTTTGTCTTCAGTTGTGATGTGAATATTGGCGCTGATCTGCGAACCATTGAGATGCATTAGCCATGGTAGTTTCATTTGTATTTGATGGAATGTCATAACGAGATAATCTCGAGGCAAGACACATGAATCCTAAGTTGAAACCTTTTTCCCGCGGGAACCAAAGTTGAAACCTTCATAGCATCACAGTACAATTTCATCAAAATTATGTGTACATATAAACAAATCCTAAAGGATTGATAGCAATGCCAGAAACAATTCAACTTCGTTTCGCCGGCATGTTGGACATCCTTCATCCGGCTCCACCTGCCATGCAGCAATATTGAGTGCACAACACAACTTCAGGGAAAGATTCACCCCGGTCATTGCGCCGCAGTAGTAATGACTAGTGAGCAGTCAAATCACAGAGCACCACCTTCGCCATAGTAAGTTGCTCGGACGAAGCAACCATCATTTCTGTGTTCATTGAATCCGCTGGTACTCCCATATTCCCATAGTAATAAGTTGCTCAGGCGAATCAACCATCACTATATCCGCTCACGTGTGATGACCACAGGACCTATCCATTCAGATTGCATGTTAAAAAAATCAAGGTCGATAACTAATGCGGCAAACTTTCAAAAAAACTAACGCGACACCTCGGGCCAACGCGGCCAGATCGCATTTTGCACGAGAAATTACACACCATGTTTCGTTGACATGTGGTCCTTCCAACATATCAGTGAGACGACGGCGAGTAGTAGGAGTATTTCCGAACCGACGTGTAGGCCGGGCGCCCCTTCGTGAACCGTGGCAAACTGGAAACCGTCCACCGACTCTTCGCCTTTCCCTCTCGATTTGGAACTGCTGTCGCACGCTCTTCCTCTCCCTCCTCCATTTTCCTTCAGCCCTTCACCCTTTCTTCTGCCATTGTTCGATCGTCTTCTCCATGGAGGGAACAGGACAGAAACAACCCTTTTATTCTTGCCCCCATCTGAAAGATGATGTGGTGGAGGAACTCATTGATCGGTACGACGTCATCACCTCGGCTAGCATGGCAGGTTCGTTCAAGCCCATTCTCGACTCAACGAATAACATCATTACAAGGAACCCAAGAGTGAAGGAGCGGTTTGATCTCCCCTATATTCTTTGCCGTGACCCTGATAACTGGCGCCGTCACGACAGAGGCCTCACCCTGTGCAAGTTGATGCCGCTTGATAATGATACATATGATGTTAAGATGCCATCGCTTGAGGGCAAGGCTTGGGCAGGCGCAAATGGAGATTGGGTTGTTTACATTGGGTCCAACTGCGAGTGGGAACTTGTGAATGTGTACACTCGTGAACAGGTTCCACTTCCAAAAATCTCAGCAGTCTGCCTAGAGGTTGCGCACACCGGTATTGTACGCACGTTCAAATACAATCATGGTGACTGTCTTCTACGGAAGATAGCAATTTGTCGAGTTCCCAACCGCTCTTGGAATTACAACAACTATGAAGTTGTTGCTATCTTCGACAACCTTGTTGCCGTCCTTGGTGGTTTGACTCAATGGATATTGCTCAAAAATCAGTTTCTGTACACACATGAGTACTGTGATGCAATTCAATATGAGGGCCTTGTGTTTTCTGCCACCACTCGTGACACTGTTTTTGCATGGAATCGTTATGATTTCGGTATGTTTGTCTTCCACCGTAATTATAATTGTTTCATCCACATGCATGCGGGTTAGCAAGTTTCCCTTTACTAATTAACCTTCTTCTTGTGTTTCCAAGGTCTTGTGAACATTCCACCACCTATACTTGAAAATTTTTATAACCAAGGGGGAGATGACGATGGTGATGATCACGAGCATGAGGACGAGCAGCGCCCATATACTCTTTGGCGCCTAGCAACTAATTCCGATGGATCACCTCTTCTCGTGTGTATACAGCCCACTGATGATGTTACTGCTAAGGAAGCAGGTGGTCTCCCATGGTCACACTCTCCGGACCTATTCCAACACCCGTTGCATGGTATTCGGGATGGATACTAGTGTGCTAGTGCCAACACCTTCTCCCTGGTACAGATTTGATAGTCTTGGAGAAAACTCGCTCTTCCTTGGACAAAACTATCCAATGATGGTGAAAGGCGATCCAACTGCTGTTAACACAATGTCACTAGCACCATTTATGAGAAGCAACTATCTCTATACCTCAGACATTAGCGTGGTTCCCTACCCTAGTACTGATATAGTAGGCCACTTCAGCCTGGATGATCAGTCCTGCGTTGGTCTCCAGATTGAGAATAGATGGCCCGTCCTAGAGAATCACTTGTGGTTCAAAGCAAGCGTTTCCAACGTCGAGGAATGGTTGAGTTGAAGTTCATTTCATTACTTGTTATTTGTTGTGTGGTGAAAACTTTAGTATTTATAATGTATCCTTGTTGTCGATGTGGGTTGATGACCTATTGTATGTAATAAAATGATATGCCTGTGATAAACTTACTAAATTTATGAATGGCTTTCGAGTTGCTTCTATGAGTGAGTGGTGTGACGAGGCAAAAAAAATATTTTCTGAATACATAATTGTACGTGCATCGCAACAGGTCATCGGATGAGGCCAATCAACAATAGTAGTACACTATTTGTACTAGCTTCACATGCTTCGCACGTCGTGTGGGTGTTTTTATTGTAGCCATATTGTACGTAATCAGCACCTCGAATCCTCGATACTAGTACTATATAGTAAGTAGTAGGAGTAGTAGGGTGGCATGGGCCAGAACAAGCATTCACGTCCAGGAGTACGGCACACGCCACCAGCACGACTTCCATCTCACACCATATTTCTTGGAGTCCGTGCTAGAGCAATCTCTTCAACCTCATCGTTTCTCTAACTCAGCCATCGCGCGGCGGGCGAGGTGGGGGTTTGCCGATAGTCGGTTTCCTCAACTGCGGTCCCACTTGTAAGGCCAACTCCAATGCTCCGTCAATATATGGATGTACTCTTCTTCCCAATACAAAAACTTGCATCCATTCTACTCCCTCCGTTGCACAATACATGCCTTCTATTTGTCAAAATATATATGTATCTAGACATGTTTTAGTATATAGGTACATCCATTTTTGGACAAATGGAAGTCAAGTATTTTGGAACGGAGGGAGTACACAATAACAATTTAAGTTAGCACAACTAGTCTAATCCGAGAGCACAACCGAAGATTTGGTCGGGTTCTTCCAGCATCCAGCATCCAGGTCGTGTCATAAAAGAAAATAGAGTGGTAGTTGAAGCCACGAGATGTGCATCTTGGGTTAAACTGTAAATAGAATCTTACTACTCTTGAGTAACTCCAAAAGCGGCCACCGAAGATCTTTATTGGATTTGTTTTTCATCACCAGCACGTCGAGGTTAAAGATGTGCAGGTTCAATGGGTCCTCTTGCATTTTCACTGACATGTGGGGCCGCATGTGAGCAAAAAGACGATGGGCTCCGCGCGTCCGCTGGTTGGCTGAGAAGAGAGATAGAGGAGGGCTGAGCACGGACTGCAGGAAATTTGTTCTACGTAACCAGCACCTTGATATTCGCGTGTGGTTGTTTGTAGAATAAAAAAAGGAGGTACCCCTACTTATGTTACTCCCACTACGCCTAGCCTAAGGTTAGTAGGTGACCTTGCGCTTGGCTCTTCGTCTCTTCCGGAAGTCGATGGTTCTACAGTAGTGCTTCTGGCAATCTGACACCAAATGAACTGCTGCACGTCCACCGCGTGTAAGCAAAAGTTTCTCCTCGTGCTGCGAGCCACCGCGCACGCGTTGGCGAGGGAGAAGGCGTAATCAAGCTTCTCGTCGTTCTGTGAGTTGACGGGACACATCAAAGTTATTTACTAGTAGTACGTACTCTCTCCAAAAAAGGGCTGACCATATCATTGCTACCATCCCGTGCTCCGTCGTTGAGTACATGAACTATTCACGTGCCATCGAGGAGAAAAAAATATTGCGTAGGTGCCATCGAAGTGCACGACTCACTTACTAAAAAGGGTTTCCCCCCGCTTCCCCCTCCCCCCGCGCACGACTCACTTATGCACTGCTTATCTGATTGTCTCCATTTTCTTGCATGACACGTGCACCTTGATGCTAGATGTCTCGCATGCTGGGAAAAGGATGAACAAAGCTCATGTAAAAGAAAAGAGTTGAAGAGCATAGATTCCCGATGACCGAGGAGGAGCAAGGAACCTCGCGGTGGAGAGTCTGCAAGGAACCTTGCGTGTTTTCCCCTGTTTTTTGCCGCCTGCCCACCTATTAACAACTAAAAGAACATGAACTTTTCGCTAACCACTGGAAACGGTACATCAGGATGCTAAGTTGAAGATGTTTTATACTCCCTCCGTTCCCAAATGTAAGTCTTTTTAGATATTTCAATAAGGGACTACATACGAAACAAAATGAGTGAATCTACACTCTAAAATATGTCTACATACATCCGTATGTTGTAGTCTATTTGAAATGGCTAGAAAGACTTATACTTAGGAACAGAGGGAGTAGTTTATATTGAATTATTGATAACCATGCAACAAGCCACGCATGTACAGGACCCATGCAGCCACGCATGTACACCATCCGATCCAACTCATGCACATACGCGCACATCATGGAGAACACAACGCACGTACACAAGACGTGCATGCACACACGCTCGGCCGCAGAATGCACGTGAATAACACATGCATGCGCACACACTCGGCTGCATGGAGGCATGCGCCATCCGCGGCGACGTCCGGTTTGTCGTGCTACGGCGAAGGTCGCACGCAACGGTGCATACGCATCTCTTGCAGCACCTCTTTGCCGTCGTTGCTCAACTACTAGTCAGAGACGAAGACGACTGCAGCCTCGGCCTTAGATCTAGCACCGATGGAAAAACACGCACGCTGCACGCACACGAGCACATACGGAGTGCCCACGACGTGGTGGTGGTGCGTCCCCAGTCGCCTCTACTCCTTCCGCGCACGTTGTCTATCAAGGAGGCTACATGCTAATGATGATGTGGGTGAGATCTTCTAGGACTCAGATGATGACGAGGAAAATTATGATACACAAGGTGACGTACACCATCAAGGTCCACGGTCAAGGGGGTGCTAGTAAGTTCTTAGATGTGCTTAGAGCAAGTACAATAGAGCTGAGTCGGCGGGCTATAAGGAATAAACTATAGTATATTTCTGCTTAGTTGGAGGAAAGAGAAGAGGAGAGAGAAGGTAAGCGGGCTCTTCGTGAAGAGCCATCTCTAGCACGTGCTCCTAGGCACTTTGTGATAATGAAAGGTGGGCCACAGAACAAAAAAGTACTAGTACACTCTTTTGATCTACTATTGTACATGTTGACTATAAGATGGGCTGTAGATGACATGGCACTGGCTTATAGCCAGCAGCTGGCTATACTATTAACGCTCTTTAGATGAGGTGCTAAGTGCATTAAATGGCTTAGTAACTCAAGTCTTCAATGCATAGGTGCTTAGTTTATTGGTGCCACATCATATTTTATGCCTATGTGGCAGGCTTAGCAGCTATACATGGTGGATCACTGGGAGAGGCCAAGGCTGGTCATAGTGGGGAGTAACTTGTACTATAACATATTACTATGTTACTCTAAACATCTCTATAAACCGGAAAGGAGGGAGTAGTAACATAGACTAGTGTCATATGCAGAGTATGGGAGCACATGATATTTCCCCGTCCGGACCGATCCCAAGTTGGCTTCTCACCTTCTTGGCCCAACAAAACCCCTACCCCCTCCCGCGCGCGCTTCTCGCCCGGTGCCAGCTGAGCCTGCCGCTCCACATTGATGGCAAGTCAGGGCGACGCGACCTCTCACTACTTCCGCCGTTGAAGCGGCGCGCCGACCGAGGGCACCGCCCGCTGCACGCCCGACATTTCAGACTACATAGTGGATAGTAACTTTTAGAGAAAGTACTACAATTAGATGACATAAGCAAGGTATAAGGATTTAAATATAGTATTTGTGCTTAGTTAAAGGAGAGAGAAGAGGAGAGAGAAGAGAAGCGGATTGTAAACATGTAGCCGATTATACTCCAACATACTTTGTGAGACAAAAGGTGGGGCCATTATTAATGATATTATATTTATACTAAACGGACTAACCGACGCCTTAATTACTCTGTTTTTTTGAGACAAACCTTGGTGGGGCTATTATTGACTTTTTTCTGAGTTATTATTGACTTGGACGTGGGGTTTGGGGGCCAAAGGCCTACTATTATACTCGCACGACCGACCTGACATGCTCTACCCTAGCCGCCGCTGTATCATATGGTTTCGCACCGTTCCAGATCTTAGCGCCGCCACGCAATTCTTCTCCAGCCCTCCTTCCGGCGTGCACCGTGAGAAGGGAGAACAGTCCTCTGAACCCCGCCTTTCGTGATCCTGTACGGGAGAGTGGCGATCAGGTTTTTGGAGAGCACACTCCTGTGACTGCTGCCAGTGACGACTTCCTCAACGACAACCTTCTTCCCCGACCTCGGTAACCTCTTCATCAACGACATGAGTGACAACATTAACCACATCGGTTCTGCTCTCGCTGTATAGTATGTGATTCTGTCCTCCTGGTTTAGTCCGCATCATTACTGTGATGTTTGCAATTGTCGTCATGATCTATATACTGCTGATTCGGATTAAATCTCATACTAAATTGCTCATATATTCAACATTCCAATCCAAAAACCTGATCACATGCAATTTACTCTGAGTGGTTTTGTTGTGCTTTTGAAGCCGCCTACTTTTAAGAGGGTGCAATATAAAAGGTGGCGCACAAGAGCAGTATATTGGTTTCAGATCATGTACTGCTATGATGCCATTAAGGGTAAGCCTGAGGGCAATCTTAATCCTACACAGCAGGAAGCTTTTGAGAACATGGATACCCTCTTCAAAGCCGCCCTGCTGAGTGTTCTTGACGATTCCATTGTGGATTCATATATGTCGTTTGACAGCGGCAAAGACATGTGGGCTGCGCTCGAGGCCACGTTTGGGCCCTCGGGCGCTGGCAACGAGTTGTACGTCATGGAGCAATTCTGTGACTACAAGATGACTGATGAGCGCTCTGTTGTTCAGCAGACTCATGAGATACAATCACTCTCTAAGGAACTTGAGTACTTTAAGTGTGCGTTGCCGGACAAATTTGTTGCTGGGACCATCATTGCCAGGCTTCCACCTTCGTGGAACAATTTTGCTACTTCTCTGAAAAACAAGAGACATGAGTTTTCTGTTTTGGATCTCATTAGCACTCTTGATTTTGAGGAGAAGGCGAGAGCAAAAGACACACGTGCTCGGGTCGCTGAGGGAGCTTCTAGTGCCCACATGTTACACGAGAAGAACTTCCAGCCCAACCAGCCCCAAAACAACAAGAACAATCTCAGGGGAAAGGCAAGTTTGATGCAAAGAACAAGCCGTCACATTCTACCAACTTCAAGAAGAATTCTCATAACGGGAAGGGATACAAACCTCAATTTTGGTAGCATCGCACAAAATTTATATGGCTGCATCTACCTGCTGTCAGCTAACCTCATGGTGCTCCAGGCATTCCTACATTCGTAACTAGGTACAATGACCACCGCAAGATGAAATTAGCTTATTCGTACGTTGACTTGCTGAATGCAGTGCGGAACGATCCTGTCATGTGTGGAGGAGCAAACAAGCAGTGCAGCCAAAGGTGGAAATCAACCAAGGACTTATGAAATTATATGTAATCTTCCCCAGGCAGGTCAGTATCCCCTTCGTCCAGATGATCGTGTTTTGTCATGCCGAGCTATTGATATGTGCTACTGTTTTGCAACACCATTTAAGTATAGCTACTGTTTTCCTATCTTTTCAGATTCAGGACAATGAATATGATATCAGGGGAACTGCACAATATGGACCCATGTTGAGTCATCTCTATTGCCTCATGTGTTTGCTGCAAATGTGTCAGCATCAATTGCAAGATGAGGCAGCTAGCTAGCTGTCTGAGTTGCCAACATGCTCAAAGTGTTCGCAACATTGAGAAGAAACAAGCATGCCCAGGAAATTAATGCGTGCGCAGGGAGGCCCTTTGCTCAGAGAAGCATCGACCGGTTTTCTTTATTTCCACACCTTCTCACAGCTTTGTATATTGGTTATAGTATGGCGAATCATTGAGATGCATAGACATGTTGAACTTTTGTTCTTCTGAATGTTAGTTTAATGTGAGTGTCTGCATCCAGTACCGGATCCTCTAATTTGGTGGATGCACACAGAGAAAATAAATCTCCTTAATTTACTCCATAACCACCCTATTAAATAGGCCTAGTAACAAACCAGGCACATGCAGTGGCCGGCGGGCACATACATCCTGCATGCATGGCCAGTCAGCCAAGTCCATGCGCCAGCTCCAATGCAGCAACGCAAAATAACAGAGAGGTTCTTGGGAAAAAGCGAGTAGTTAGTGCAGCGGGCCTTATAAACACAAACAACTCGCTCTCCCGCTTCCGTCTCCCCACCCAATTCCCCCCGCTCCCCAATCTTCCTCACTCGTCCAGACAACCCCACTCACCTTCTTCCTCACTCGTACAGAAAACGCCTGCTCCTCTTCTTCCACTCCTACAGAAATCCCCATCCCTCCTTCCTCCCCATTCGCACTGCCACTAGGCTCGTCTCTGGCTACTCTTCTCAAACCCGTGAGCTCGGCACGATGCCCACAAGGAAAATGGAGTCGGCTGGCCCCAGCGCCAAGAAGATGAGGCTCCCTCCAGTGGTG
>NC_057798.1:520189755-520223856 GCF_018294505.1 Triticum aestivum | reverse complement strand
GGTAGAATCTCCGGTGGACCGCATCAGCAATCTCCCGGGCGTCATCCTTGAGGAGATCATCTCGCTTCTCGCCACCAAGGATTGCTGCCGCACACAAGTCCTCTCAACTCGGTGGCGCCCTCTATGGCGCACCACGCCCCTCAATCTCGATTGTTGTCACATATCTGTCCTTCCTGAATTTGATCTCATCAGAGCCATCGTCTCTTCTCACCAGCAGGGCCCCGTTCAATGCCTCTGCATCCCGACAAGCTATCTATTGTCCATACCCGACAAGGTGGATGCTTGGCTGACATCCCCTGAATTCAGAAAACTCCAGCAGTTTGAGTTCTACCATTACCATGAAAGTTTCATACCACGAACATACCAAGAATTCGTGCCCACACCACCGTTGTCCATCTCGCGGTTTTCCTCCTCTCTCCACACCACCACCTTCGCCCGGTGCCATCTACCAGACGATTTGGTACAAATGCTTCGACTCCCATTGCTAAAAAAACTTTCGCTTGTGGTGGTTTATCTGTCGGAGGCCTTACTGCACAGTATCATCCACTCCAGTTGCCCTGCCCTAGAGCGCTTGCTGATTGTTTTGGGAATAGAAATCGGTATCAGTTTTCTCCAAATAAAGTCGCCTCACCTTAAAAGCATTGAAATTTGCTTTAAACGACAGCAGCTCATCATTGAAGATGCCCCTTCACTTGAAAGGTTGCTCCTTCATAATTGTTATACACCTTCAGAAATAACTGTCGTCTCTGCGCCCAAACCGGAGACCTTGGGTGTAATTCATGACCCGTTTAATAATCACAAGGAGTTGGTGTTTGGCTCCTCACTTTTTCAGGTACCGTATATTATCATCTACACATTTGTAATCATATGCTGCATTTTTCATTTGTGCGCATAAGTTTTATATCATCTTGGAGTACACTTTGGGTACTAATATTATGTTATATGCTCAATGAAGAGTTTGTCCATTGATAGCCTATCAATGCTGCTGGATTCTGTCAAGATCATATATATCAGAATGTATAGTTTTGATCTGGACATAACTATTGGCTTGCTGCGATGCTTTCGATCTCTGGAGAATTTATACATAGAGGTGATGATTTCATGCACATTGAAAGCCCGTATATATTGTACTAGAATTAACTGTTCAGCTATCGTTCTTTCGAGATACTCTTTTTTCAGACCTTAACTGTTTTCAATCTTCATGTCTACTTAGGGAGAACCATATGGAGGAAAACATATAACCAATCGTTGGCGTAATAAGCACAAGGATTTTCTCAGGTCTCATGACATTCGTTTGAGGACAATAACGATGGGACGATATGCATCCAACCAGGCAAACAGAAGCTTTGTCACATTCTTCTTGTTGAACGCGAGGTTACTATTGTCCATGAGGCTTAATTTTTACAGCAAGAGATTTCTCACGGACGAACATGTTGAACAACAAAAAAAGAAGTTTCAGGTGGACAAATGGGCTTCTAAACGTGCTTGGCTTATATTTACAATAAGTTGTAGACATCCTGAAATAAATCTTTTTGCACAGGATGTTGATTTTATGGATCAGACCGATCTATTTGTTTGTGACTACAAAAAAGAGTGGTTGGGTTAGATGTTACTATCATGTTCAATCTGGGTTTTGTCTAAAAATTTGATGAACAATTAATCCTTGGGCTTTTTGTACCATTTGTATGCTTGACTTGCATGTTGTTGTCCTCGTACTCCCCTCCACCTGCCACTACACTGCCGCATCTTCCATGGGTGCTGTTCGTTCCCATCTGAGGCCTTGCCGTTGTTCTCCGCCTTAGTTAGCTCACTATGCCCGCCGCCGTCTGGCATTGTCAACATGGTCAACAACCAAGAGGAATCAGGAGATGACTGTACGTGGAGAGGCTGACAGTAGGGACCCACCAGGGTCATTGCATTTCGCAAGCAGGTGCCTCGTTATTACAAGCCAAAAAAAATACTTCCTCCTAATTGTTTGACAACTAGGTTCCAACCCATTGTCAATGTAGTCAATAAACGAGAAAATTACACAACGAGCGGATAACACCAGGGACCCAGCAGCTCGCCCAGTTGTTTTTCAGTTTCAGAGACGGAGCTCAACTGCGTGCTGTGCGGGGGCTGTGGCCCGTCTAGCCCACACTTACACTTTTATTAAGCACATGACGAGCCCAGTTGATATATTTTTTCTTTCTGAAATTGGCTAGCCCAGTTCTTCTTTTTTGGATAATACCAAAACCGAGGCCTACTTGCTTTTCTCAGCCCTGCTGGGCTGCAAATCATTCAAGACAAGGAGGGATGTAAGTAGTAAGAAATGGGCTTCCCCAGAAAACGGGCTATAAGTTGTAAGAAATGGGCTGTAAATTTTTAAACCAAAGCCAACCGGTAATTGCATTAAAATATCATTTTTTCAGGATTTCTCTACTTCTACTCTTATAAGAACCAAAGCCAACTCGCAATTACATTAAAATATCATCTTTTCTCCCACAAGATAAACTACTCATACAAATGCATCTTCATGTTCCGTGCAACGAACGGGCATCTTGGTAGTTAAGATTCTAAATTTCATTCATTTTTTTGCAGAGAATTGTTTTTGAATTTTATTTTGATATAATTATTTGAAAACTATTTTTAACGTGACTCGAAATTTCGTGATTAAAAGATTTCGGACCCCACTGAAATATGCAAAATTTCATTGAAATTTTTAGCAGTGCCCAGAATATATGGTCTGTAATGCTAATAAAAAGAATATGGGCTTCAAATATCCTTAAGAATTAGCAAATGGGCTGTAAATTATTGAAAATAATGGCTAATGGGTTGTTTGCTGTTTTCCACAGATTTGGAGGCTGACTTCTGGGCCTACTAGGTTGACGATGACGCAGTCCTAATTTTTTTTGACGCGTACGCAAGGCTTTGTCAACTTAGTCAACACATAGCAGTGACTGTTGGATGTCCGTCCAACGGCCGCCGTGCTTCTTCAATCTCTGATCTTCCTGCTCCAGCCGCCCAAACCAGCGCCGGCAGGACTGCCTGCTCCCTCCTCCCGTGGCTGGCTATGCTGCCGCCAGGCCATCCCTCTAACCACCCACACATCCTGTTATTTTCCGGCGACGTAAGCCTCACCGCGCAGCCGACCAGTCAGCGCTCGTTCTCCCCTCAGCGTGGGCATCCGCTGCGGTGGGTTCGCCGGCTCCAGGTGGTTCTCTTCCTGGGACTCTCCCTCGTCCACCGCGTTTGTGCTCTCGGCAGGGTGAGGTCAACATGGTCAACAAACAACAGCCATCAGAAGAGGCTGACAGTAGGGGCCCACACAGGAAAATGCCTCCTTATTACGCGCAAAATAATGATTCCTCCACCTGATAGCTGGGACCCACCGGAAGGGTCTCTGTATTTCATGAAAAAAATGTTCCCCCCGTTGTCAACTCGCACCCACCGGAAATGCCTCCTTATTACGCACAAAAAAATGAATACTCCCCCTGCTAGCTAGGACTCACCTTGGTGGGAGGCTGACTTGTGGGCCTACTAAGTTTATGGGGACGGAGGGTTTGTCAACTTAGTCAATATGAACAAATCTAGCTCCAATGACCGTACGATGTCCATCCAACGGCCGTAGTGCTTCTTCAACCTCTGGTCTTCGTGCTCCAGCCGCCCAAAGCAGTGCCGGTCGTGCCGAGTGCTCCTGCCTCCCGTGGCCGGCTGTGATGCCGCGGAGGCCTCACCGCCCCCTACTACTCCCACCGCTGGCCAGGCCATCCCTCTACTCACCCACACCCCCTGTTACTCTGCGGCGACGACAGCCTCACCCTCGTACTCCTCTTTGTGTGGGCATCCACTGCTGCGTCTTCCCCGGATCCACGTCGTCCCCTTCCTAGGCCTCACCATCGTCCACTGTCGTGGTGCTCTCGGCGCAGCATGGTTAATGTGGTCAACGGCCGACTTCCATCGGAAGAGTACTGTGCGTGGAGAGGCTGACAGCTGGGTCCACGGCGGCCGCAAGGAAGTGCCTCCTTATTACGCGCAAAATATTTATTCCTCCACCTGACAGCAGGGACCCACCGGATGGGCCACCAGTATTTCGCGAAAAAGCGTTTCCCCCCTGACTGCTGGGACCCACCAGCTACATCTTCGCACGCAAGGAAGTGCGTCCGGGCAAAAAAAAAACAAAACAATTCGCCCCCCTGACTGCTGGTACCCACCAGCTACATCTTCGCAGGCAAGGAATGCCTGACAGTCAGGACCCACCTGGTCGAAGCGTACGTAGCATTGTCATTCTGGTCGCGAACATGTACATACATATATACTGGTGGATGTAGAGGCGCGCACGTGTCGTAGTAGAGGCGTGCACGTAGCATGTACACATACGTACAGCGGCCAGGGTGCAAGAAAGAAAATACGGCCACGTATGTGTACATATGGGCGGGGTCTCGAACGCCTACTCGCGCATACGTACGGCGAGGGCTCGTGTACATGGTTGGGTCGGAATGGAGAAACATCGTCGTCGTCTTGTTCATGGGGAGCCAACTGGCTGGGTCAGAACAGAATGCGTGGTCGTGTTCATCGGGAGGGCTTGGACGGAACAGGCGATGGAAACGAGGCCTAGTGTACCGCACAACGAAGGAAACGGACCTCCTACGCTCGGAACGGGGTCCTATTGATCGGGAGGGCTTGGACGGAACAGGCGATGGAAACGAGGCCTAGCGTACCGCACAACGGAGGAAACGGACCTCCTACGTTCGGAACGGGGTCCTATTGATCGGGAGGGGTGTGGCGTACCGCAAAACGGAGGAAATAGACCTCCTATGGTCGAAACGGGGGTCCTGTTGATCGGGAGGGGTGTGGCATACCGCAAAACGGAGGAAACGGACCTCCCACGGTCGAAGCGGGGGTCCTGTTCATCGGGAGCATTGTGGCGTACCGCAAAACGGACGAAACGGACTTGTGTTGGAGCGCTACGGTCGAAACGAGGGTCCTGTTCATCGGGAGGGGTGTGGCGTACCGCAAAACGGGACTCCACGGGATATTGTTCATCTCCAGCGTCGACCTCCTCCACCCTCCATGGGCTCCTGTTCATCGAGCCTCCACCGTGCGCTACTCCACCGGCTACTGTTCAACCACCCCTCCACTATCTACTGTTCATCCAGCCCTCCACACCACGGGGTCCTGTTCAACCACCCCTCCACGGCAAACCCTCCACCGTCTACTGTTCACCCAGCCCTCAACACCACGGGGTCCTGTTCATCCAAAGGCAATGCCACCGCTCACTGTTCATCCAACCTCCCCCCCACGACGCGCACTGTTCATCCAATCGATCGGCTTCAGTTAGCAGCAGTAGCGAAGGAATCGCTTGATCGGGTTCAGTTAACAGCCATCGATCGATCGCTCGGGTTTAGTAACGCGTAGCCTGCAGTGCAATCGCTCGGGTTCAGTTAGAGCCCAACGCCTCGCTCGGGTTCAGTTAGAGCCAACGCCTCGCACGTGTACAAGAGAAACGTGCATCGCTCGGCCCTCGACCTCCCACCGTAACCGGCAACTCCCCGAAATTTTCCTCCCCCTCGCTTCTACCACGGTATTTTCCGTCATGGACGGCCCAAAGAATGTCATGCAGCTGCGTCTCCGGCCCGCCCAGGACGAAAAACCCATTTTCTGTCATGATTTTTGTCATAGAAGTAGGAGCCCACCACATCTATGATGATACCGGGTTTTGTCACAACTATCGTCATAGAAATGTCATATGTATGACAGAGTTTTTTTTCGTTCGGCCCAAAATGTCAAGGATGTGTCTTTTTTTGTAGTGATTGGATGAGATTTACCATGTAATCAAGTTAGTTTTGTTAGGGTTTGATCCCTTGTATCCACTATGTTCTGAGATTGATGTTGCTATGACTTTGCTATGCTTAATGCTTGTCACTAGGGCCCGAGTGCCATCATTTCAGATCTGAACCTAGTATGTTTTCATGAATATATGTGAGTTCTTGATCCTATCTTGCAAGTCTATAGTCACCTATTATGTGTTATGATCCGACAACCCGAAGTGACAATAATTCACTATGTGATAATGCTTTGTTCCAGTCCTCTATTAAAAGGAGGCCTTAATATCCCTTAGTTTCCACTAGGACCCCGCTGCCACGGGAGGGTAGGACAAAAGATGTCATGCAAGTTCTTTTCCATAAGCACGTATGACTATATTCGGAATACATGCCTACATTACATTGATGAACTGGAGCTAGTTCCGTGTCACCCTATGTTATAGCTATTACATGAGGAATCACATTCGACATAATCATCCATTACTGATCCAATGCCTACGAGCTTTTCATATATTGTGCTTCGCTTATTTACTTTTCCATTGCTATTGTTACAATTCTACAAAACTATTATCTTTACTTTTGCCACTGTTACCATTACTATCATACTACTTTGCTACTAAATACTTTGCTGCAGATACTAAGTTATCCAGGTGTGGTTGAATTGACAACTCAACTGCTAATACTTAAGAATATTCTTTGGCTCCCCTTGTGTCGAATCAATAAATTTGGGTTGAATACTCTACCCTCGAAAGCATTTGCGATCCCCTACATTTGTGGGTTATCAAGACTAATTTATGACGCCGTTGCCGGGGAACATAGCTCTATTCTTCTAGTCACTTGGGATTTATATCTGTTGATCACTATGAGGAACTTGAAAGATGAAAGAACCAAGATTTCCCCCTCAACTACGAGGGAAGGTAAGGAACTGCCATCTAGCTCTGCACTAGATTCTCCTTCTGTTATTAGTAAGCTTGCGAGACCTAAACCTGCTACTGCTATAAATTCTGATATGTCGCATGTTATTGATGATGCCTCTTCTGCTATGCATGATACTTATGATGAAACTACTTCTGTGTGTGATACTACTGTGCCATTAGGTGAATTTCTTGATGAACAACTTGCTAGGGTTAGAGAGAATGAAATTACTAAAGATGCTATTAGTGATGATGAAAGTTCTCCCCCTGATTATGAATTACCTGTTGTTCCTGAGGGTTATGTTATGAATGAGGAAGCTGCTAGAGCTATCTTTGCTTGCAAAGATAGATATGATCTTAAAAAGATATTAGCTAAATGGAAGCAGCAATATCTTAATGCTAGAATGAAACCTGACCCTGCTTTTGCTACTTCACCTATCTGTGTTACTTATGAGGATTATGAATTCTCTGTTGATCCTAAAATAATTACTTTGGTTGAATCAGATCCTTTTTATGGCCTTGAATCTGAAACTGTTGTGGCACATCTTACCAAGTTGAATGATATAGCCACCCTGTTTACTAATGATGAGAAGTCTCGCTATTATTATATCCTTAAGATATTTCCGTTCTCATTAAAGGGTGATGCTAAGACTTGGTTTAATTCTCTGGATCCTGATTGTGTGCGTAGTCCCCAGGATATGATTTATTACTTCTCTGCTAAATATTTCCCTGCTCATAAGAAACAAGCTGCCTTGCGGAAAACATATAATTTTGTGCAAATCAAAGAAGAGAGTCTCCCACAAGCTTGGGGGAGGCTTCTCCGATTACTTAATGCTTTACCTGATCTTCCTCTTAAGAAAAATGGAATACTCGATACCTTTTATAATGGACTAACCGATGCTTCCAAGGACTAATTGGATAGTTGTGCTGGTTGTGTATTCAGGGAAAGAACGGTCGACCAAGCTGAATTACTATTGAATGATATGTTGACTAATGAAAATAATTGGACTCTTCCTGAGCCAATTCCAGTGGCAGTCCCTGAGCCAACTGAGCCAACTCTTGAACCTATTCCTAAACCTACTCCGAAGAAGAGGGGAGTTCTATTTCTCAGTCCTGAAGATATGCAAGAGGCAAAGAAATCAATAAAATAAAAAGGTATTAAAGCTGAAGATGTTAAGAATTTACCACCTATTGAAGAAATACATGGTCTTAATATACCGTCTATTGAATAAACACATTGTCTTGATAACCTGACACAGGTAGTAAAGGTAAATTCTCTCTATAGATATGATAAAGTTAAAATTCCCTCTACTAAATTTCATAGCTCATGCTTAGATGAATTTGATGACTTTATGGCTAAACAAGAAAGTTTTAATGCTTATGTTGGTAAAGAATTAAAGAATAATGCTTTCGAAATAGGATGCTTGAGTGATTATATGGCTAGAGTTAAAGATGAACTTAAACTCATTAGAAAATATGCTTCTATGGTTACCACTCAAGCTGAGCAAGTACTTAAAGCTCAAAATGATTTGCTTGATGAATTAAATAATAAACATGACTTTGCTATTAGAGTGGCTACTAGAACTGGTAGAATGACCCAGGAACCTTTGTATCCTGAAGACCACCCTAAGAGAATCGAGCAAGATTCTCAGAGAAATAATTTAGAGGCACCTAGTTCTTCCAAAAAGAAGAAAAAGAAAAATGATAGGACTTTGCATGCTTCTAGTGAACCTATTGTAGACACACCTGAGAATCCCAATGATATTTCTATTTCTGATGCTAAAACACAATCAGGTGACGAACATGAACCTAGTGCCAATGTTAATGATAATGTTCATGTTGATGCTCAACCTAGCAAAAATAATGAAGTAGAGATTGAACCTGCTGTTGGTCTTGATAACCCACCATCAAAGAATCAACATTATGATAAGAGAGATTTTGTTGCTGGGAAGCACGGTAGGGAAAGAGAACCATGGGTTCAGAAACCCATGCCCTTTCCTCCTAAACCATCCAAGACAAAGGATGGTGAGGATTTTGAGCGCTTTGCTGAAATGATTAGACCTATCTTCTTACGTATGCGCTTGACTGATATGCTTAAAGTAAATCCGTATGCTAAGTATATGAAGGATATCATTACAAATAAAAGAAAGATACCAGAAGCTGAAATTTCCACCATGCTTGCTAATTATACTTTTAAGGGTGGAATACTAAAGAAACTTGGAGATCCAGGGGTACCAACTATACCATGCTCCATTAAAAGAAACTATGTTAAAACTGCTTTATGTGATCTTGGAGCCGGTGTTAGTGTTATGCCTCTCTCTTTATATCGTAGACTTGAATTGAATAAGTTGACACCTACTGAAATATCTTTGCAGATGGCTGATAAATCAACTGCTATACCTATCGGTATTTGTGAGGATGTGCCTATTGTGGTTGCAAATGTCACTATCTCAACGGGCTTTGTTATTCTTGATATTCCCGAGGACGATAGTATGTCAATTATCCTTGGTAGACCCTTTTTGAATACTGCAGGTGTTGTTATTGATTGCAACAAAGGCAATGTCACTTTTCATGTTAATGGTAATGAGCATACAGTACACTTTCTGAGGAAACAACCTCAAGTTCATAGCATCAATTCTATTGGAAAAAGTCCAACTATCATTATTGGAGGTTTTGAATTTCCTCTTCCTACTATCAAGAAAAAGTATGATATTCTTATTGTTGGGGATGTTCATATCCCCGTTGAGGTAACTTAGTGTTATTCGAAATTTCTCCGGTTCCATGTTATTCGAAATGAGCTCGTTAATAAGACTTGATCAACCTTGTTAGTGGATTCATTTTGATGATCATGAGATGGATGAAACTAGAAGGCACAACCTTCTGTCCCCTCTCTTTACTTTCTGTTATTGAAAATAAATAAAGAAAAAAAATAGTATTATCTGTCTGTTTTCTGATTTATCTCTGCAATAAAAAATATCCCAAAAATAAAAGTGCTCCAAATGCCCTACAAATTTAATATGATTTTTATGGAATATTTGAGGATTTTAGGCACTGAAAACACTGCAGGAGGGGCAAGCACCTGGCCACGAGGGTGGAGGGCGCGCCCCTGTCTCGTGGGCCCAGGGTGGCCCCCTCCCCTTATTCCTGCACCCACACACTCCATCTTCTTCCCAAAAAAGTCCCCATCCAGCTCAAGCACGAGTTCTAGCTCATTTTGCTGCGATTTTTTATCTCCTTGCTCAAAGCTCCATTCACAAAACTGCTTTGGGAGATTGTTGCTTGGTATGTGACTCCTCCATTGGTCCAATTAGTTTTTGTTCTAGTGCTTTATTCATTGCAAATTTTTGCTGCATAGGTGACCCTGTTCTTGAGCTTGCATGTTAAATTTATGAGGTCCCAAGTAATTCTAATGCATGATATAGGCTCTAGGCACTTGTAGGAGTAGTTGCTACCAGTCTTGTTTAGTTCTATTCACTTTTATGTTGAAGTTACTAAAATTTCAGAATTTTTTTAGAGAAAGAAATATGTCTAGGAGAATGTACCAAGGTGGTTCCTCAATAAAGAAAGGACCTAGGTGTGCTATGCGTGAGCAAGACGATGAACCACCGAGGGACGCAGAAGTGCGAGCTTGTGAGTGGCCATCGGGCGATTTTATGGTCAATGCAGGCATTAGGGATGAATTTGACGCATATGTGCGTAATGCCGATCTTGAGGACTTCTTACAAGATAAGTGTCCTCAGTACTATCAATTGACTGATTCATTAGTGAGAAGGTTGAAATATAAATGTTCAGTAATTCTCAGAGTGTCCTGTTTGATATTTATGATAAAGCTTATACCATGGACTTATAAGATATTACAACTACCCGCAAACTCCCGCAGTGGGGCAATGTTAATGACCCCCACAAATCTGAATATAAAGACTTTCTTGCTAGTATTACTGTGGGAGAATCTAGGGATATAGCACAAGCTACCATAGGGAGCATCCATTTTCCTGCTATACATTATCTTGGTCTCTTCATTGGTAGACGCATTAATGGTAAAGATGAAGCATGTCATATGTGTGTCCCTGATCTTTGTGTCCTCAAGAGTGCTGTGTTAGGTAATAAAGATTACAACTTGGGGGCAATAGTTGCACGTTGGTTGCATAATAATGGTATGTCTGGAGATTTATTTGGAGGGATTTATGCGACCCATGTAGCTAATTATCTTGGTATATCCCCATGAGAAGGGGATATGGTGTTGCCTCCTGATTATTTAGATTATGACGCGATGGTCAAACATCATTTTCTTTTGAGGAATGAACAATTCCTTTAGTATCGACTAATCATTGACAGATGTAGCTCTGTCCATGTTACTCTCCCTGCTCCTTTCCTGTTTGATTACCAGGCAAAACGAAGATATGTTGTTACCAGGGAGGAGGCAGCTGAACATGAGGGGAGAGCGGAGGCGGCTCGCCAACATGTCGCAGCTCAGGATGCATTTGCTGCTGCATCTTAGTATGACCCTAGTTATAACTATGGATATCAGCCAGGATATCCTTGGGAGTAGACCAACTTAGGCCAAAAGCCTAAGCTTGAGGGAGTACGTATTTCTCACCGACATTACATTCATGTTCACACACTATTCTAGCTGTCGGTGCTCATACTCTTTCGTTGTATTATCCATAGTTTAATTTTCTTTTTCTAGCTTTCTTCTTGTGTGTTTGATAAACCTTAAGAAAAACAAAAAAAATTAGTTAGTTTAATTTCCATGCTTGTAGTAGACTTAAAATGAAAACCCCAAAAGATTTCTCGTTCTTCTTCTTACTTGTTGGGAGGTTTCTCATGTAAATAGTTTTATTTCTTTTCTTTCCTTTGGGGGTCGAGAGTAGAAGACCATATGGAAAATGTTTAGTGGCTCTCATCTGCATGATTTTTTATTGGACTTAGAGCCCATATTACTTTGTCTTCTCTCTTGAGTTGAATGCTTGCAGATTCCAGCTTAGTCCAATGCACGTGCACTATTATTATTATACACATCGTTCGGTCGTGCAAGTGAAAGGCAATAATGACGATATATGATGGACTGATTGAGATGAGAAAAGATGGTATGAACTCGACCTCTCTTTTTTTGTAAATATGATGAGTTCATCGTTCCTGATTCAGCTTATTACGAAGTAAACATATTTGCAATGACATTTATAGATTATAGCTGCTTGTGCCATGCTTGATTAGCTATGAGTTATAATGGTTTACCTTGCGTGCCAACATGCTATTAAAATGATTGTGATCTGGTATGATGGGATGGTATCCTTCTTTGAATGAATTGAGTGACTCGACTTGGCACATGTTCACACATGTAGTTGAAACAAATCAACATAGCCTTCACGATATTTATGTTCATGGTGGATTATATCCTACTCATGCTTGTACTTGGTGTGAATTAATTTTAATGCATGTTCATGACTGTTGTCGCTCTCTCAGTTGGTCGATTCCCAGTCTTTTGCTAGCCTTCACCTGTACTAAGCGGGAATACTGCTTGTGCATCCAAACTCCTTAAACCCCAAAGTTGTTCCATATGAGTCCACCATACCTTCCTATATGCGATATCTACCTGCCGTTCCAAGTAAATTTGTATGTGCCAAACTCCAAACCTTCAAATGAAATTCTGTTTTGTATGCTCGAGCAGCTCATGTTTCAACTAGGGCTGTCTGTATCTTCCATGCTAGGTGGGTTATTCTCAAGAGGAGTGGACTCCGCTCCTCATTCACGAGAAAGGGCTGGTAACCGGGATGCCCAGTCCCATGATCCAAAAAGATCAAAGCAAATCAATTTAATTAAACAAAACTCCCCCAAGGCTGTTGTTAGTTGGAGGCACTCGTTGTTTCGAGCAAGCCATGGATTGATGATTGTTGGTGGTGGGGGAGTATAAACTTTTACCATTCTGTTTGGGAACTGCTTATAATGCATGTAGTATGGAAGATATCGCCACTCATAGTTATTGCGTTGACAGTGAAAGTATGCTGCTCAAAATTGTTATTCAATCTCTATTTTAAAATCAAGCTCTAGCACCTCTATAAATCCCTGCTTCCCTCTGCGAAGGGCCTATCTATTTACTTTTATGTTGAGTCATCATCCCTCTTATTAAAAAGCACCCGCTGGAGAGCACACTGTCATTTGCATTCATTACTATTGGTTTATATTGGGTATGACTTGACTGGATCTCTTTTACCATGAATTACGATGTTTAGTCAGTCCTTGATCTTTAAAGGTGTTCTGCATTTATGTTTTGCGGTCTCAGAAAGGGCTAGCGAGATACCATCTTGTTATATCATATTATGATTGTTTTGAGAAAGTGCTGTCATCCAAGTTTTATTATGAGTCAATTACACTGGTAGTGCTAGAACTTGGCGTAAACAGTCATTTTAGTGCTAGAACTTGCGGCATATGTTAAAGTGGTGCAAAAACTTGGCTTGAGCATGCAAATACGGTGCAAATCTCGTTTGTATACGCCGGCGAAGCTGACAAGGCATGACAGCATGGCATAGGGCCCACTGTTAGTGACTATGTGGTGAAGATTGGGCGTGTGGTGTTCTCTTTGCAAAAAGAAAAACCTCAACTTTTTTTTTATTTTTTTCTCATGTAAAGGCCGGTGTACAGCAACTGCAAGTATGGCATTGGATGGTCTCACCTGTCAGCCCACATCACAAATTTTATTAGTATTATTAGTTAGGAGTCAGGCAAGAATTCAAACTGTTGACCTATAGTCAGCCAACAGCACGGCTAGCCAACGCACCAGATAATAGTTATGTCATATAACGATACTCAGCCTTTGTACCTTTGTTAAATAACGTAAAATAAGAATTCTAATTCAAAAAAAAAAAGGATACAGCCGTGGGATTTCGTACCAACGACCTGACAGTTACCACGAGGAGGACCTAGCAGATGCTATACAACAAAGCAAAAAATGTAAATTATGAAGTGTACATATAATTGTAAATACGTTTTCATTTGAGAATCTGCAGTCCGAGGCACACTAGGCTAACTTTTTGCACATATATTTATATTAATTTAAATCTACATACCTAATTTTAGAAAACACACAAATTTATTAAAACAACATAAAAACATTAAAGCCTGCACAATTTTATATACAACATGAATATTTAGTAAAAAAAACTTGTACATTTTTTGAACTGATATAATAATTTTTTGAATACACATATTTCCTAAAATTACTTTGATATTTTATTTAATATGAAAAAACATTTTAATTATACAATTAAATCGTAATTTAATTTCATGGATTTTTAAAAATTAATAGATGAGGATTGTTTTAGTCTAATATATTTATTTATATGTATATTGTTTATAATTACAATTTACATTTCTTTACAACTTTCGGAAAGTGAAAAGAAATAACAGTAGCCCAGGAGCACGTTCCGTTATAGACATAAACTGTAGCAATTATATTTACACATGTGAGTACGCACGCCCTCCTAATTGTTTTAGTTGGGTAGCTAGCTTGAAACACCGTGGGCGTAACCCTTTTTACGATTAAGATTCTTTAGTTATATAACTTAATTCAAATGTATAAAACGTGTGTATGCTTCTATGTCTGATGTGAGCTCTTGATTGATGGTTAGCTGCGCATTCTGTTTAGACCGAGGTTACCCGTACGAATCCCTCGGCTGCATATTTTTCATTTCTAATAAAATTTGTGATGTTTCGCTGACAAGTGGGACCCACCGGATGCAATACACTTGACATGGGCCTTTTTGTGTGAAAAAAATTAAAAACCGAGATTTTTTGGAAGTCACTGACAGCAGGCCCTATGCCATGCTGTCATGCCTTGTCAGCATCGCAGCCATATACAAACGAGATTTCCACTGTATTTGCATGTCCGAGCCAAGTTTTTGCACCATTTTAATGTATGTCACAAGTTCTAGCACTAAAGTGACCGTTTGCGACAAGTTCTAGCACCACCGGTGTAATTGACTCTTTTATTATTATCGCTCGCTAGTTGATTATGCCATTGATATGAGTAATTGTGAGACCTAAGTGTTATTATGAGTATGGTTAGTTCATAATACTTGCTGAAAACTTGAATGCTGGCTTTACATATTTACAACAACAAGAGCAAATAGAGTTTCTAAAAGTTTTTCTTTACCACTTTCAGTTTATCAACTGAATTGCTTGAGGACAAGCAAAGGTTTAAGCTTGGGGGAGTTGATACGTCTCCAACGTATCTACTTTTCCAAACAATTTTGCCCTTGTTTTGGACTCTAACTTGCATGATTTGAATGAAACTAACCCGGACTGACGCTGTTTTCAGCAGAACTGCCATGATGTTGTTTATTGTGCAGAAAACAAAAGTTCTCGGAATGACCTGAAAATCCACGGAGATAAGTTTTGAAAAATATAAAAAATACTGGCAAAAGAATCAAGGCCAGGGGGCCCACACCCTGTCCACGAGGGTGGGGGTGCGCCGTCCCCCCTGGGCGCGCCCCCCTGTCTCGTGGGCCCCCTGATGCTCCACCGACCTCAACTCCAAATCCGTATATTCCGTTTCGCGGAAAAAAAATCAGAGAGAAAGTTTCATCGCGTTTTACGATATGGAGCCGCCGCCAAGCCCTAATCTCTCTCGGGAGGGCTGATCTGGAGTCCGTTCGGGGCTCCGAAGAGAGGGATTCATCGCCGTCGTCATCATCAACCATCCTCCATCACCAATTTCATGATGCTCATCGCCGTGTGTGAGTAATTCCATCGTAGGCTTGCTGGACGGCGATGGGTTGGATGAGATTTACCATGTAATCAATTTAGTTTTGTTAGGGTTTGATCCCTAGTATCCCCTATGTTCTGAGATTGATGTTAATGCTTGTCACTAGGGCCCGAGTGCCATGATTTCAGATCTGAACCTATTATGTTTTCATGAATATATGCGAGTTCTTGATCCTATCTTGCAAGTCTATAGTCACCTATTATGTGTTATGATCCGACAACCCCGAAGTGACAATAATCGGGATACTTCTCGGTGATGACCATAGTTTGAGGAGTTCATGTATACACTATGTGCTAATGCTTTGTTCTGGTTCTCTATTAAAAGGAGGCCTTAATATCCCTTAGTTTCCACTAGGACCCCACTGCCACGGGAGGGTAAGACAAAAGGTGTCATGCAAGTTCTTTTCCATAAGCACGTATGACTATACTCGGAATACATGCCTACATTACATGGATGAACTGGAGCTAGTTCTGTGTCACCCTATGTTATAGCTATTACATGAGGAATCACATTCGACATAATCATCCATCACTGATCCAATGACTACAAGCTTTTCACATATTGTGCTTCACTTATTTACTTTTCCATTGCTACTGTTACAATTCTACAAAACTATTATCTTTACTTTTTCCACTGTTACCATTACTATCATACTACTTTGCTGCTAAATACTTTGCTACAGGTACTAAGTTATCCAGGTGTGGTTGAATTGACAACTCAACTGCTAATACTTAAAAATATTCTTTGGCTCCCCTTGTGTCGAATCAATAAATTTGGGTTGAATACTCTACCCTCGAAAGCTGTTGCGATCCCCTACACTTGTGGGTTATCACACGACCACGCATAGCAGGGCAAAGGTGGGAATCCGGAGAGAAGCCGAAGGCACAAGACAATCAGCGCAACACTAAAGACCGAGACCACACAGAGCAGATGGACGAAGCAGGTTTCCCCGGCAAGACTCTTGCCAGGGCAGCCTCAGCAGCCCCGGCAAGGCCCTTGCCGGGGCGGCTCTCCCACACCAGTGGAGTGAGCCACCGTCGAACCCGCGGTCCCCAACAGCATCAACTACTTTGGGCCAGGGCTCAGGAGGCACCTCCATGGTGGCATGCAGATCTTTGTGAAGACAAAGAATATTCAAGATCAGATGAGGATTGGGAGGCAACGATCCTTGACAAGATCCTTGCCGAGGAAACCTGCAAGACCCCCGGCAAGATCCTTGCCGGGGACGACAGCGCGCCACGTCAAGACCCTTGCCGGGCCACCTAGCAAGGCCCTTGCCAAGGGCGTCAGCAGGGCCACCACCAGGCCCACGCCAACCAAGTCTCCACCGCCGTTCACATGCAGCTACCAGCCCGAACCAGCTGGGCAGGCACCTGCGTGGCAACATGCAGCTTCTAGGCCAACTCAGCACATGCCTGCGTGGCGGCATGCAGATCTTCGTGGAGGCTTCACCACCGCGCCACCTCAGCTGCTTGCTTGCCTACATGGCGCCGCATGCATCACTGGCCAGGGCGCGTGTCGAAGCGAGGAGGAGCGGCGACGGACGGGACGGGCCTCGCCCCCGTCCCCGATAAAGCAAGGGGACACCTAAGCCACACATTAAATGCGTCTTGTCCTGTAATACGAGCGATAAGCTCGTAGCACTGTAGGCCTTTCCACCTCCTGTGTGCCACTTTGGCAGTCCCTTTCAACTATAAAATGTGGCCCATGGCGTACTGGAGAGGGATTCGGCTCTTTTGAACCACGCAGTCACCATAGCTAGTTCAAGAGCTCAAGAACACTCAATACATCCACCAAAGCAGGACTAGGGTTTTACACATCCTCGCGGCCCGAACCTGGGCAAACGATCCTTGTGCTGGTTACTAATCCTGCTCTTCTCACAACCCCGCGCCCCGCAATCGCAGAAGGGATTCTTGTGATCCCGTAGGTGTCGTTTCCCACCGACATCTTTGGCGCGCTAGGTAGGGGGCGCAATTTTGAGAATCTGGTCTAGTAGTTGGCCTAGTAGTTCTTCATCGCCACGGCTCCCGCAAAGAAGGCGGCCAGGAGAGCGGCGCTGCCTGCGAGCATGAAGGATGCCAGGGCGGCGACGAGAAAGCTAAGTCATGCCAAACTTTAAACTTCTCTCCTTAATATAAGGTTATTGTCCTTGGTGATTCTGCCTATGTATGGAAAACCTGTACACAGAGGGGGCCTCCCGCAATTGGCGACGCCCTTGTTCTATTTTGAGTTCGCTCAACAACTCAAGCGGCCGCATTGAGAGTGGTAGGTTAGCCTTCCGCATTGGCGACACTCTTGACTCTGACTCGAGTCAAGCTCAACAGTTCGAGCGGCTGCGTTAAGGGCGGTAAGGTGGTTCGCCCGGCATCATGCACACCCGGCAGGCCAATTGGGATCCGTCCTCAAGACGCCGCTCTTGGTTTACGCGCCGGCAAGCCTACCCAACTAGCGTAGGGTGGACATACAAAGGAAAATCGAACAGGAAAATAACATGCATAATGTCAGAAGTACTACAGAGTTATACTACAGAAATTGCCGCCGTGGTTCTAACTAAAGATAGCAATTGTCTTGGTCATGAACCTACAACGGCGATAAGAAATGGGGTGCCTAGTCCCAGCGCTGGCCCTCCAACCTCTTGATTTTGTCGATGCGGCTGATGATGGGCTTGATACGCTCCTTGAGCGCCACGATGTCAGCATCCTCCGACAAGCTCTTCAGCGCAGCTTCGAAGTCCAGGTCGGGATGCCAGTGCGCTATCTTGGCAAGCACCTTGGTCATGACGCCCCGGCAGAGCATCTGGGACTCCTCAGCCAGGGAGGCCGTCCAGTTGGAGTGAAGCCACTCCAGAGCGCCGACGACCCTCTCAAAGAACAGGGTCAGGTTGTCATTGGGACTCAGGCTCGTCTCTGGGGCGTACCTCACGTCCGACATCCCCATGGTGGCCAGTTGCATGGTGGCCACGACGGCGAGGCATTCGAGCCAACACTTCTCGCCCTCCATGTGGTCGTTAAGTTTGGCGGCCTCGTTACTCAGTAGTTGCTTGTCGGTCTCCAGGTCCTTGGTCAGGGTCCCCTCTCGGACCTTGCCCTCCGAAAGCATCTTCTCGAGATCCTCCAGCTTCAGCTTGAGGTCTCTGATGGAGTTGTTGGCCTCGAAGAGCTCTTCGGCCTTGCTGACGGCCATGCCATTCGCCTCCACCAGGGCGTTGTTGAGTGTGTCCTTCTCCTTGGACAGCTTTAGAGTTTGCTCCTTCAGCTCATCCCGCTCCGCCTCCAGCTCCTTCACCTTGCCGGCATGAACCAGAGCCTGGGCATCGAGTGCCTCCCTGTAACTCTGCTCCAGCTCTCGGGTCTTCCGTACAACGAGCTTGTCCACCTCTTCATCCTTGCCGCGGAGCGTAGCGGCGAGCTTCTCCTCGCGCGCGGCAAGGTCCTCCTCCTGTGAGTTTAGTGCGGCCTCGCGTTGGGTCCGGGCGGCTTCGGCGGCGGCGGCCAAGTTCTTCGCCGTCTCTTGGGCCTTCTCGATGTCGGCCAGCGTCATGGTGAGCTCCACGTCACGCTTGGCCAGCTTGCCCTGGGCGGCCCTCAGCTCGTCTTGAGCCTAGCGGAACCAGTCTTGCGCTTTGGAGACACGCTCCTGGAGGTCCGCCTCCGCCTTCTCCACACCGCCGTCCTGGACTTGGACTTGTCCAAACGGGCGCGGTGGAGCGCCTGGAGCTTTCAGAAGCTGGCGCCCATGGCCTGGAGCAGCCGCTCCTCCTGGGAGCCGTCGCCATCAACGCTCGGCTCGTCGATGACCTCGAGCCCGGCCGCGGCAAGCACCTCCTCATCGAACACCTCTCCCTCAATGGGTGTCCTGGTGCTCGACGCGTCTGGGAGGCGGACGAACAAATTGTCACCCAACCTCAGGTACCTGCCGGAGCCAGAGGCGAGAGAGGAGGAGGGCTGGTCATCAACCACCTCCTCCTCGGCAGCAGCCTTGCCGGCCTCCCCGGCGGGCCCCTTGGCGGCGTCCTCAACAGCGCCCTTGGCGCTCTCCTCGGCGGCGATCTTCTAGGCCTGCGCTGTGGCATCCTCGGCGACATCCTTGATGACGGTGTCGACGTCCTCTAGGTCCATCGAGGGGAAGTCTGAATGCCAGGAAGGGGATAGGGTAGGGCCAAGATCAAAGCCCAGTAAGAAGAAGAAAGAAAGAACGCAAGCAGAAACGGAAAGCGAGTGGCTTACCCGTGCCAAGTCGAGAAGCAGAAGACCCCTCTCCGCCAAGGTTCGGCGTCGAGGCGAAGCCACCGGCGCCCGCGTTCTCCTCCTCCTCCTCCATGTGCATGGGCTCGGTGCTTGGTGCCCTTGCCGGGGACGCCCCTCGGGGCAGCGTGGTCGACGGGGGCGGCGCGTTGGGAGAAGCCCTTTGTGGCTCCCCTTGCTGCTGCTCCCCTCCTACACCGAAAGGATGGTCAGTACCAAAGTATCGTACCCCAAGTGCACGTCGACGAAGGACGAGTGATGGACTCATGCTGGGGGCTGGGCCGGGGGCTGCTGTCCGGGCTGCTCAACACCACCAGTGGCGTACTGGAGGTGCCTGCCGGGGGCTGGCCGCTCGTCGAAATCCTGGCCCTCTTCACCCTTTGGGCTAGCGTCTCCACGTCCCTACAGGATGAAGATGACTCAGAATAGGTGACACCATTTGAGGAAACGGAGAAAACAAAAAAAAGAAGGGGAAAAGTAGAGCTTACTCTTCCACATCCTCCTCCTCCTCTGGAGCTTTCCTCTTCCTCTCCGGGCTGAGGGGTCCAAAGTCAAAAGCGATCCCCGCGCCAACGTCTGCTGACGAGGGGGGAGGCGGTGGCGTCTAGGCACGTTTGGACGACGAAGAAGCGGATGCCTTCTTCTTCGCCGCCACGGCCTTCACCATTTTCTTCATCGCCGCGGCCCTCGTCTGGCGCACAGACGTCTCCTGGGCCTGCCGCAGCTACGCGGCCTGGCTGGGATGGACCGGCTTGCCGGAGGTGGCCCACCGCAGGACTCGCCCCCTTCCAATGACTGGAGGGTCAGCGGTCGCGGTCTCCTCCCCCTCGTCCTTCTCCTCCGATGACTTGTCGACCACGTCCTCGACGAGGGAAGCCCCGGTGCCGGTGTAGTCGGCCTTCCTTGCGGCCGCCACCCACCGGGTAAGTTCTTCTTCTTCCGCTTCCGCCGCGGCCTTGTCCTCCACGCCGCCGGTGCTGCCTGCCTCCTCGGGGAGCTTTGCCTCCGCCACCCTGGCGGGGATGTAGTCCAGCTCCGCCTGGGAGGTGTCCAGGAGAAGCCGCGGCTCGGTGTCGACGTACTCCTCGTGCAAAGTGTCGAAGAATTTCTGCACGTGGAGCTCGTCCGGCTCGACCCAACTCGGGTCAAGGCCGTGCGCATTGAAGTACGACATCATGGCGATGATGTCGGACCAGCAAGAATTGTTGCACAGTGGGACCACTCCCGCCGGCAACTTGAAAACAAGCTCTTTGTCAACCTTGCCGGCATTCGCGGCGGCCCTCGTAGCCTTGCCGGACCACTCAACCTCGCTGTCGTCGTCGACCTCAAGCTGGAAGATCCGTTGGCAGAGATGGGCGTGCCTCAGCACCGTCAGGTTGTGGTCGAGGCCGGGGCGGAGCCTCATGATGTCAGCAGAATTCGCGAAAAGCCAGGCCGGCCTCCCCTTGTCGTGCAGAGGAGCGATCCGGCGGCGGATGAAGTTCGCCTCAATCATTTCAAGGGTGAGCCCGACCTCGGTGAGCCGGAGGATCCTGTTGGTGGAAATCGTGAGCTTCTCGTCATCGGCGTCGACATCGCCCCAGTCTTTTCCGCGGACCAGCGGCTCCCGGCAAACCTCGCAGAATGCTGGCAGGTCCTCCTCCTCAATCCAGCACCACCGACCCCGCCACTCTTCCCTTGGCCCTCGGAATCCAGGCGACGCAACCGGAGATGGCACCCCCCCCTTTTGGATCCGAGGGGAGAAGTAGTGGCGGAAGAGCACCGTGTTGGGGTGCACCCCGGCAAAGCCCTCGCAGAGGTGTACGAAGAGAGCCATGCACGCCACGACATTCGGAGTAAAATCCAGAAGGCGGAAGCCGTAGGTGTGCATGACATCCTTGAAAAAATCGGAGAAGGGGGGACAGAGCCCGCAGGTGAAGTAGTCGACGAAGAAGGGATACCAATTTGGGGCGGCCCCGGCGCTGGCAGGGATGACACATGTGGCTGGATGCCCGGTCGTTTCTCCCCCCGTCTTCACCCCCACAGAGATTTGAAGAACTCCCGGAGCTCGGGCACGCCGACCGTCGAGGGAAAGTAGGCGAACTGCGCTCGTCACGCCACCAGCTCGCTCTCCGGCTGCTCCGTCGCCCCGGCATCTTTGGCCACTCCCTCGCCTTTGGTAGATTTGGGCGCCATGGCGGCTGCGAGAGGCAAGAGGGCAGAGGATGGCGGAAGCACAGTGACGGTGGATGAAGACAGGGGGCTTGAGATGGAGGAAGAAAGGGGGCGGCGGTTCCAAGATTGGAGAAGACGCAGGGAAGGGGTAAAGTGAGCAGTGCGCCCGCGGTTATTCCTTTTTACGGGGAAGGCGTGGGCCGCCTCCTTTCCCACTAACTGCGATATGATGCATGCGTGCGGGAACCACCCCACGCATATCCCCCATGTCACGCATGCTCCTCCACAACGCGCGTTCGACGCGAGTCATGGGGAAGCGCAACAGACAGAACAGTTACCGCGGTAAAATCTGCCCCGCCTGGCCGCGCACCGTTCTGGGCCTGGCCCAACAACGTGTCGCGCTTATGTGTGGCCCATGCCCGAGGGCTTCTGTGAGTGTACAAAAGTAGGGGCTCTCCTTTTGACCCCTTTACTTGTGCACGGGCAGCCAGAGCCACGTGCCACGGCCACACATAGCAGGGCAAAGGAGGGAAGCCGGAGAGAAGCCGAAGGCACAAGACAATCAGCGCAGCGCCAAAGACCGAGACCACAGAGAGCAGATGGACGAAGCAGGTTTCCCCGGCAAGGCCCTTGTCGGGGCGGCTCTCCCACACCAACGGAGTGAGCCACCCTCGAACCCGCGGTCCCCAACACCATCAACTACGTTGGGCCAGGGCTCGGGAGGCACCTCCATGGTGGCATGCAGATCTTTGTGAAGACAAAGAATATTCAAGATCAGATGAGGATTGGAAGGCAATGATCCTCGACAAGATCCTTGCCGAGGAAACCCACAAGACCCCCGGCAAGATCCTTGCCGGGGACGACAGCGCGCCACGGCAAGACCCTTGCCGGGCCACCCGGCAAGGCCCTTGCCAAGGGCGTCAGCGGGGCCACCACCAGGCCCGCGCCAACCAAGTCTCCACCGCCGTTCACATGCAACTGCCAGCCCAAACCAGCTAGGCAGGCACCTGCGTGGCAACATGCAGCTTCCAGGCCAACTTAGCACACGCCTGCGTGGCGGCATGCAGATCTTCATGGAGGCTTCACCACCGCACCACCTCAGCTGCTTGCCTGCCTACATGGCGCCGCATGCATGCTGGCCAGGGTGCGTGTCGAAGCGAGGAGGAGCGGCGACGGACGGGACGGGCCTCGCCCTGTCCCCGGTAAAGCAAGGGGACACCTACGCTACGAATTAAATGTGTCTTTTCCTGTAATATGAGTGATAAGCTCGTAGCACTGTAGGCCTTTCCACCTCCGGTGTGCCACTGTGGCAGCCCCTTTCGACTATAAAAGGAGGCCCATGGCGTACTGGAGAGGGATTCAGCTCTTTTGAACCACGCAGTCACCATAGCTAGTTCAAGAGCTCAAGAACACTCAATACATCCACCAAAGCAGGACTAGGGTTTTACGCATCCTCGCGGCCCGAACCTGGGTAAACGATCCTTGTGCTGGTTACTAATCCTGCTCTTCTCACAACCCCGCGCCCCGCAACTGCAAAAGGGATTCTTGTGATCCCATAGGTGTCGTTGCCCACCGACAAGGATCTTGGCGTCCTGCTCGCTGGCCCAAAGCACCTTGGTTGCTACCCTCACAAGCACCATTTTCTTTGGGGGTCGGAACCATATCTGCTACCATCAATGTGTTGTGTCATCGATAGGGGAGTGAATTGCAGAAAACCACGACATTTAAGCATGACTTTGCTGAAACACTCTTTTACGAATTTGGGACAAAAACACTGATTCTTGCTCTAATCTTTTGCAGAAAACACTGATCGGTTGCTTAAACATTTTAACCACGATTATGACATGTGGGGCCCGCATTTGATGAGGTGGCGCAATGGTTCGCGAGCTGCGGCGGTGACGCGCAGCAGCGATGCAGCCGTGAGTAGTGCGAGTAGCAGCGGCGGTGCACAACAGCGGCACCGCTGCGAGCAGCGGCAGCGGGGACGTGCAGCAGCGGTGCGGCTGCGAGCAGTGCGAGCAGCAGCGGCGGCGTGCAACACCAGCACAGCCGCGACCAGCAATGGCTAGTGGCAGCGTGCAATGGCGGCGGGCGGCTGCGCAGCCGCGAGCAGCACTGGCGGGCAGAGGTGCACATCACTGGTCAAGCGCGACGGCACGAAGCAGCACCGAGTTGATTCGGGGAGGTGAGCTCTCAACCTCCCAAAAGGTCCGACGAGGTGAGCTTGTAGCAGCCGCACGCCTGTGCTGGTGCCGTCTACTCCCGCCGGCAGCCTAAAATCCATAGATGGAGAAGATTGCTTTTTGTTTTTTGTTTGAAGGTTGTCCTTGTAAAATCACAGGAATGTTTTGTAAATCTATAAAATCCCTCATCTAACGTCGTCTATTGCGAACCGTTGTGCCACGTCATCAAACGAGGGCCCCACATGTCATAATCATGGTTAAAATGCCTAAAGCGACTAATCAGTGTTTTCTGCAAAAGATTAGACCGAGAATCGGTGTTTTTTGTCTCAAATTCGTAAAAGAGTGATTTCTGCAAACCTACACTTCAAAGTGATGGTTTTCTGCAGTTCACTCTCGACAGGGCTCACACTTAGGGCTTCAGATCTGGAGAACTAAAATAGCACGCGGGACAAGGGTGAGGACTTGGAGGTGTCGAGAAAGGGTGTGGAGCCCTCTCGATTTTGAGGGCCTGGAGCACCGCGTCCTCCTTGCAGGCGTACCAGGGACAGGCGTCGGTCCTCGGCTTTGCAGTTCTTTTGGTATATCCCGTGGTCTCATTGATCCCGGCCAGTGATTACGCTGTGATTCACGGAATAGAGTGTAAAAAAGAAATTAATTTATGCTGATTGTCATGGATTTGTCATGCCAGATGTCCTTAGTGTGAGGACTTAGTCACGAGGCCAACACATCTATGCGGTATCTTGAGAGGGGTTGGGCGGAATCAAGAGACGCAACACAAGACAAGCACTTAGACAACTTCGGGATCCGAGAAACATCATCCGGTAATAACCCTACATGCTGTTTGTGGCTAGGTATCATTATGATCATGAGGGAGTCGCCGGTAAGCCGGCTCTTTGTGTCTAGCCCTAGAGATTGTTTCTTATTACTTGTCCCTCTTGGGGAGCCCTGCCCCTCCTTATATAAGTTAGAGGAGCGGGTTACATGTGGAGTCCTATTAGGATTAGGACTAGTCTACCTTCTAATACAAACTGGATACAAGTCCAGGTCTTGACTCCTTGTAAGGGAAATATTCTTCACGCCTTCCCTCTTAAACCGGCCCACCATTAACATAAACTGGCCTTCTCGGCCTTGGGCCTTGTCATCCGGCTGTCCCGCCTGCCGAGTTACTAGTGAGTCATAATGTTTAGGCAGGTTACTTGTAAACCATCTGGTCAGGGCAGGTCACCAGTGAATCGCCAAGTGTCAACCGGGTCTCAAGTAAACCTCCAAGCCCGGCCGGGTCATATTTCCGGCCGGTTCATACCGCGGGGTATATCCCCGACATTAGCCCCTAGTTTAGCTTGGATTTATCCATGGTAAACTTATGCTGCAAAATAAAAACAAGAACAAATTTGACAGGTTGTGCTCCGAGTTAAGAATTCTTGTAAACCGGCACCTGAACATCCTTAAGTCCTTGTCCTTTCCTTCTTCTAGAAAATCCGTGTCAACAGACCAGCTTTATAATCAACTTGCTTGCATAAGAAACATTGTAAATAAAGAATCCATTTGAGTCGGCCTTCAATGCTCTGACTCGACAAAAATATTGGTCTTTGAAATATTCAACTGATATCCAGCCGGCTTGAAGATGTAGAACTTGCCGGTTTATGATTACCACCATTGCCGGGTTATAAAAATTGATAATTCCGGGTCATGACTGTTATAGCCACCGGGCCATGATTATTACCAATGCCGGTTCATACAATTGATCTTCCTGGTTTGTTCAAAACTGAGAATTATAAAATGTTCCTCCTTTATATGCATATCACCTGTAGCCCCCAAGTCTTAAGAAGGGAGTGTAGTAACCACTTAAGACTTGCTTCAATATAAATGTTATAACCTGGAAGAAATCCAAGTTATTCATCTTAGTCATTAGTCAAAACTGAATATTCCACATATGTAGCCCCCAAGTGCCGGGTTGTCATGCTTGCAGCAGCCTAGGACTTATAAATGCCTTATGCTCATAAGAACTTCAACCAGTGTAGCCCCCAAGGGCCGGGTCATTATGCAATAATGAGCAGGGACTTTGTAGATATAATCATGTAGACTTGAACAACAACGTGTAGCCCCCAAAGGCCGGGTCATTATGCAATAACGAGCAGGGACTTGATATATACTTTAATGAAAATAACATCTTATAATGTAGCCTCCATTTTAGGGCTTGAACCCATGTCCACAAGGTTAAGAGCTTTGTGCTTTACCAACTGAGCAATGGACCCTTCAATATAATGGATTTAACTTGTGTACCTTGAATTGTTGATAGGAGCAATTGGTAGCCCCCAAGGACCGGCTCATTGTAATGTGATGAGTCGGGTCTTCAATAAGATGAGCAAAAAATGACTTTGCATTAGCCCCCAAGTGTCATGGTGCATGCTTGCAGCGACATGAGACTTGCATATTTGATGTAATCTCAACTTGACTAATGTAGCCACCAAGTGCCGGGTCGTAAGCCTGCAGCAACTCGGGACTATTCCTTTAATTGTAGAATAAATCATATCCATTGATAATATGATAGCCATTGCGCTAAAGCAACTTTGAAAACCTTAAGCATAATGCTGGTTATTGATAACCATAATAAAAATCCAGCCATGTTGGCTATTAAAGATTTCAATAATATACCCAATGATTTATAAGCGCATGATTCCAATGGCGCAATCCAAATATATACTGGCAACTTATAGTCCAAAGCCAGACCGAGTTAACAAACACCGGATAATTTCTCATCATATACTGGCGACTTATCATCTTAAAGCCTGGCCGGGTTAATAAACGCCGGTGATTTATAATTATTCTTTATTCAACATGTTTCTGCATACAACAAGTTTAAAGTGTCCTGGCGGTTTTACCGCTGGACGGGTCATAATGCCCAACATATAACCCGGGTTTATAACCAAGGCTGCAGTTAAGAATAATAAAATATGAAATATATCATACATGTGACATTGAATCACATTGTTGGTTTACCAACTTTTTGTAGTAAGGGTGATAACCCAAATCTTGAGTATTGATAACTCCTTCCATATTTTGCCGGTTTACGATAAAACCGCACCGGGTTATAATAAACACCGGATTATCAATATATAACACTGGTGACTTGTAGTCGAAACCAGACTGGGTCAATAAGCGCCGGATTATAACTGATCATGTACTGACAACTTGTAGTTGAGAGCCAAGCCGGGTTAATGAACGCCGGCTTATCATAAAGTGTTTATAAATCTCAACAAAGAAGAATCTTGGCAAATAAAAGCATAAAAAGAACTTGTAGTCGATGCTTTTCATGGGCTGCCAGGCCCCAAATCGAGGCTTTTCATGGGCTGCCAGGCCACTGAGTTAAACCATTTTACAAAGCCTTTTAAGATGGACCTCAATCTTTAACCAATCGTCGTTTTAATTTTGATAAGTTCAGGGTCTATGAGATTGACTTGTCAAACATTCGGCGGGTCATACCAGGTTTATCTAGACGGAGTGACTTACTTAAAGAAGGCAAGATAACCCGGGGTTTTAGGTGAATACACCTGGCTTCCAAGCCATGGCTTGATAGCCTATTACAAGTGTAGGCTCATTGTTCATTGCGAAGCAAAGAGCCCCCAAGCAATATTTTGAGCTGTGCTCAGGGGTGCCTATGTTTGAGTTGTAATTTTGCAACACTCTCTTTGGTCCCAAGTGATTTCCTTGATGGCTTTACACCGATCAAGAGGTGTAGCTATGGTTCAAATATGACCAAGCCCCCAAGTGATTTCCCTGGTGGCCTTACGCCGATCAAGAGGTGTAGCTATGGTTCGAATACGACCAAGCCCCCAAGTGATTTTTCTAAGAACTCAAACTTTGCAAGAGATATTCTTCTTGAACCGGATGTTAAACCGGATTTTGAGAGCTTCAAAGCTTTGTGGGAGACATATTTCCCTTGAACCGGATTTTAAACCGGAATCTTCATTTTTAGCAAAAAATTTCTGACGGCCTTTAAACTCGAACTTGTGAGAAATTAATTCTTTTTGAACCGGAAATTCTTAAACCGGATTTGAGAGCTTCACAACTTTGTGGAAGATAGATTTCCCTTGAACCGGATTGTAAACCGGATATTTGAGAGCTTCAGAGCTTGTGGGAGACATCTTTCCCTCGAGCCGGATTTTAAACCGGAATCCTTTCTGATGACCCGGAACTTCTTCATTGAGCCAAGATTTTGTAACTGTCATATACTTTCTAAGCTAGAAAGTTTCTGACGGCCTTTAAATTTTCATGAATATAACAGTAGCCTCCAGGACCGGGTTATCTTTACCTCCATGGTCCTGGGGTTCTTAAATTTGCTGAAACTGGCAAGATTTGTTGAGTCATGTCATCGTAGCCCCCGAGTCTCAAGGTGACTCGAGGAGTTGGCTTGAGATTCTCCATATTTGATCGTGATATAAACCGACACAAGTTGTATATCATTGGTGTTGATAACACGATGTGAATCCACCGAAGGTTGACGTGACTGTGGCGGGTTATAAATGATCTCGTATGAGCCGTGTCAGCAACTCGGCCAATGGTTCCTTCCAACTGGCTATTTGAAGTTAACCAAACTGTAGTGGCAGCGACTTGTGCGCCTGCTCATTGAGCCATCTAGTGCAAACGGCGGTTGATAGTATATGATAATTTGTCTCCAATTTTTGAAAGAAAACCAGGCTACCCAAGCTGTGACTTACTCATACTCAATAAACAACTCATGCAGACAGGTGCGGCCCGGTATGTTGATGTAGACCAGGCCGCGAGAGATGGACGACAAAGACGACCGCAGCATCAGAGGCGGCTCGGACAGATAAGTCGGCCGCGACATTGTAAGCCGGTGCGGACGGACGAGTTAACCACATCATGTTGATGTAAACTGGTCTGCAGAATGGCGGCTTGCAGATATATTCATCGAGCTTGATGGTGTGGTCAGATGCTAGCGCATTATAATGGTGGCGCGAGCTATATATCCATGACGCGGCCATAGCTTTTGCAGTGAACAATTGTCCTGCATAAACAATATTACAGACCAAGGCAAAGATAAACTGCTCTTAAACAAAAATAATATGTGCTAATAAAATATATTTTAGATGAATATCACCTGACGTGTTTAGGTCGGAAATAATCCGCCATGAAGTTGATGATCACTAGGTGAAACTGAAATCACTCAAGGGTGAGTCAGCCGCGGGAGCAAACAGATGAGCCGGCCGCAGTGTTGTAAGCCGGTGCAGACGGGCGAGTCAATCGCAGGTGCGGTAAGCCACGCGGCCGGCGAGTCAATCTCGGGCATGGTAAGCCACACGGACGGCGAGTCAATCACACGCGCAGTAAGCCACACGGACGGCAAGTCAATCGCACGCGCTGTCCCGACGAGTTGATGTAGATTTGAATGCATGGGCAGCGGCTTGCGTGCACCCGTTCAATCAGTAAGCGGGCATGGACACCGGTGCATGATGATGTTGATGCACACTTCATATAACACTAGTGGCTGGGGCGCGCCCCGGGCGCGCCTCTTGAGGTGTGACTGTGCGTACTTGTCATGTTGTTGGACTTGTTAACGTGTTTATACAACCCTGATGGGCACCATTTACTTAAAATAGAATACGATAAAAGGAGCGGCAATCCTTCAGAAGAGAGTGCATGCAGCAGAATTGCAACAACATATATTTTTAGTCATAAAGCATGGCAAGCCAGCAGGTCTATGTTAACAGATAGCTCTAGTAAACACATAGGTATGTGCAGAATCCTGATCTGTTTTTATAAAGATAGATTTCCATGCCATAAACTTGTTAAATTATTCAAGTAGTTGGAGGGACAAATATCTAAATACCATCACAACACCAGAAAACATGAATTTCAAAAGAGTAAGCCTTGGTAACATACATCTATGCAAGGCAAACAAGAACACCAACAAAATGGAGCATTCTTATCTTGGAGATATAACTTTTATTCAATGGAAAATATGTTATGCCCATTCGTCGAGATGCATTAGCTATATCTGATATACATACAGGAGCTGGGTATCTATACTGATATCGTAGCTACAACATAATGGGTTGTACTCATTTGTTATTGCATAGTTATATATTTAAATTTTTAACATGCTATGAGAGTCTTGGCAAAATATTAAATAGTATCTACTAAAATTAGACAACTTGTTTATTCAGTTTAAGTAAAAGCTAAATGATGAGGCCATAGATGAAACAACTAATATTTATTCATGTTGTATTTAACCTAGGTTGTTGCTAAGGCACATGAATTGAATATAAAGAGAAAAGGCAGGAAATAGTATACGACACTTTAGGGGCTCAGGCCAACGCTATATCTACAGACTATTTGCAAAGGAAAAAGAAACTGATTGTGTCTTGAATAAAGCATAAGTATTCATAGATGTACTAACAAAGCACGGTCACTTTGTGGCATCAGAACTATTTGGTCAAATCTTGTAATATGGAGAATGCGTTGTATAATAAGACAATAGACGATCGATGCTGACAAAACAGGGCGATGAGAAGTGATTTACCTGGGCTCTGTATCCATAGAATCACACTAAGAACTATCCATCAAAGTTCTAGCCTCTGGAAAACACAACAAAAATGAAAACCGCTGCTATAAATTGTTGGAACCATAGCCTAAACAAATAGAAAATCTGCGTGCTCGAAAAACTCTAGAACTGACATTGAAATTTAGCCACTGGAAGCAACTCGAAGATGCCAACTTACAGCTATCTCACAATCTTACAGTTTGCTAACTCTGCATGGTCAAGTTAGAACTCTCAAGGTTCAGGTTAGATCAACTCAAGAAACTCATTTAAAAAAAGGCCCGCATTTCTCTAGAACTTCTTTCACTGCAAGCCCAATGCTTTTTCACACGACTGCACAGCAATGTACTTGGGTCAAAAGCAGGCCTAATAGAGTGCAACAAACATATCAAAGTCAAAGATGCCAACATCTACGTAGGAAAACATGAAGTAATGATCTTGGATTAAATTTCCTCCTAAAACCTGAACACGCACGCTAAATGTACTAAGTTGACAATACGTGACCAACTGCCCATTCAATAGGTAAAAAAAATTAGGTGAACGCTCACACTTATCTTACTACTTAATATTTCATCCTGTTAATTAATAAAATCAAGCATCGTCACTTTTATTGCCTCTTGCAGCAGGTACATCCCATCAGAATGTCAGCCACTATATTTGTATCCTATTTACTTATTAAGAAACTGTTCTCTTATCAAATTCTACAATTCTTTTGGTGATTTGAATTTTCAGGCCCACACTGACTAACTATAACAGAACACAATTTGCTTTTAGAGAAGAAGCATACAGAAACAATCATAGTTCAACAAAATGAAAATAGGCCATTAGCGGTAGTAACAAAACAAAAACCTATCGAAGCTACTGAAGATATGCATACTCTGCTTCAGTCGTTTTAATAGCAGAGTCTTCTCCAGGTTCACATATTCAGTGGAAGAAACTACCATCAGTATATACATGCTACAGAAGATTGAGTGATCACTATTTTCTAATTTCTTCCCAACAGGAAATCAAGAGAGAACAAATCACACAGATTTCCTCTTCTATACCTTGCACTGTCGGTTCACAGGAATTTGTCGAATATGAGATGAGCAAGGAAGAACTTACCTCCCTGAGTAGCAATACAAACGACTGATTAACCCTGCAAAAAACAAAGGGAGGAGGAATGAGCAAAATAGCAAAACCAAGGACGGCGGAAGGAAAAAATAAATCAAAGGAGCACAAAAAATTGCAAGCGAGATTTTGAAAAGTCAACAGTGCATGCTTTTGAATAACCCAAAACATAGGTAATACTTCAGTCATTTCACGAAGACCTTGGATATATAGAGCCTACCATACTTCTAATTGTACTGCACACCAACTGTGACCAAATCCTGCAAGTTGCAGGTGGTTCATCACCAAATGCAAACATGACAAAGCTGGACACCACAGAAACTGAATTTATATAAGTGGAAAAATAGTATAATGCTAGGCAAATACTAACAAAAATTATAATACAGAGTTGAAAAAATAGAGATGGTGTCTCGTGTCTTGCCGCTCAGCGCCATATGATGCTACCACCTGCTTTACCGATCATCGAATTTGTAGATGGCATAAATATTTGTGAAACTAATTTAGGATACTTAGCTGGCCTCTACAAACTGGAATCGAAGACACACTATTATTCCTGAAGAAAATAAGCAAGAGTCTCCAAAAGTTCTTCCTTATCCTATACAATAACTTTGCAATGAAAAATAAAATATATTAAAAAAAACACATCAGGTGGTCATGCAAGACCAGGACGGATTTGACCAGAGACTATCTGGATTCAGACGATAGATCTTTTTTCATTAAAAAATTCGGTGACTTGACAGCTTGCTGGATTGCCGTCAGCCTCGGTGGATTGTAGGACAGGCCGCTTCTTTCTCATCCGATAGATTGAACCTTGGCTGATTCTGAATTTGGACGGATCGTATGAACGACACATGCACACATAAGCATAACCCTAATTTCCTTTGATTTGTCCGCTGTATCCAGGGTTGTCATGGCGGGTTATCCAGCGTGATTGTTCCGTGCCGGCTCTTCTTCCATCTGACTAGCGCGAACTTCTCGATCCCTGGGAGAGATCCCTTCCAAGAACTCAACACCACCGTGCGCGAGTCCCACGGTGGGCGCCACTGTGATGGATTTGTCACGGCAGATGTCCTTACTGTGAAGACTTAGTCGCAAGGCCAACGCATCTAAGCGGTAGCTTGAGAGGGGTTGGGTGGAATCGAGAGACGCAACACACGACAAGGATTTAGACAGCTTCGGGCCCCGGGAAACATCATCCGATAATAACCCTACATGCTGTTTGTGGCTAGGTCTCATTATGATCATGAGGGAGTCGCCGGTAAGCCGGCTCTTTGTGTCTAGCCCTAGAGATTGTTTCTTGTTACTTGTCCCTCTTGGGGAGCCCTGCCCCTCCTTATATAAGTTAGAGGGGCGGGTTACATGTGGAGTCCTATTAGGATTAGGACTAGTCTACCTTCTAATACAAACCGGATACAAGTCCTGGTCTTGACTCCTTGTAAGGGAAATATTCTTCACGCCTTTCCTCTTAAACCGGCCCACCACTAACATAAACCGGCCTTCTGGGCCTTGGGTCTTGTCATTCGTCTGTCCCACCCACTGGGTTACCAGTGAGTCATAATGTTTAGGCAGGTTGCTTGTAAACCGTCTGGTCAGGGCAGGTCACCAGTGAATCGCCAAGTGTCAACCGGGTCTCAAGTAAACCGCCAAGCCCGACCGGGTCATATTTCCGGCCGGGTCATACCGCGGGGTATATCCCCGACAGTGATTGAAATCTTGACTTGCCAAACTAGCTGCTTGTGTACCAAATCAACGTCCGGGGAGGGGCGCATAAAGGGCGAGTGAAATATTGTGAGTCTGTGCGACAATAATATGCAGTGGATGGTTTTTTGGTTGGACAACAAAAATATAATGGTGGACTCAAAAATACGTGGGGAGGTGGGACTTGGGGTGGGACGATGGACGAAAGGCTCGGCAGTACACGATCCTTTTTGCAGGAAAAGGAACCTTGCTAACTATACTAGAGATAGATATAGATGTTTAGTATATCTTCAAGCAATAATAGTACAAGATAAAATACTTGTCATCAAAATGGATAAAATACTTGTCATCAAAATGGATAAAATAAATGGATAAACTGGGATGTATCTAGACGTATTTTAGTTCTAGATACATCTCTTTTTATCCATTTTGATGACAAATATTTTCGGACGGAGGGAGTATTAGATTTAGATAATTGTCACGGAAGGCAACTTACCATGGTTTGGAAAAACGGATCTATTTACAATGCATTATGGGGTGCGAAATTTCCAGTTCTCGATTCCCCCCTACCCACCCCCCACCCACACACATACATATGTTCAATGCCTGGCTTCGCTCGCATGGCTGCTATCCATGTGGCCGTGTTGACTCGGGTCCTATCGCGGGCTGTT
>NC_057798.1:520166091-520189471 GCF_018294505.1 Triticum aestivum | reverse complement strand
AGATCTGGATGACTCTAAGTCACAAACCGGATACGTGTATATGTTGAATGGTGGAGCAGTAAGCTGGTGCAGCTGCAAGCAGAGCGTCGTGGCGGGATCTACGTGTGAAGCGGAGTACATGGCAGCCTCGGAGGCAGCGCATGAAGCGATTTGGGTGAAGGAGTTCATCACCGACCTAGGAGTCATACCCAATGCGTCGGGGCCGATCAAACTCTTCTGTGACAACACTAGAGCTATTGCCCTTGCCAAGGAGCCCAGGTTTCACAAGAAGACCAGGCACATCAAGCGTCATTTCAACTCCATCCGTGAAAATGTTCAAGATGGAGACATAGATATTTGCAAAGTACATACGGATCTGAATGTCGCACATCCGTTGATTAAACCTCTCTCGCGAGCAAAACATGATCAACACCAGAACTCTATGGGTGTTCGATTCATCACAATGTAACTAGATTGGTAACTCTAGTGCAAGTGGGAGACTGTTGGAAATATGCCCTAGAGGCAATAATAAAAGTATTATTATATTTCATTGTTCATGATAATTGTCTTTTATTCATGCTATAACTGTATTATCCGGAAATCGTAATACACGTGTGAATACATAGACCACAATTTGTCCCTAGTGAGCCTCTAGTTGACTAGCTCGTTGTGATCAACAGATAGTCATGGTTTCCTGGCTATGGACATTGGATGTCGTTGATAACGGGATCACATCATTAGGAGAATGATGTGATGGACAAGACCCAATCCTAAGCATAGCACAAAGATCGTGTAGTTCGTTTGCTAGAGCTTTGCCAATGTCAAGTATCTCTTCCTTTGACCATGAGATCGTGTAACTCCCGGATACCGTAGGAGTGCTTTGGGTGTATCAAACGTCACAACGTAACTGGGTGACTATAAAGGTGCACTACAGGTATCTCCGAAAGTGTCTGTTGGGTTGACACGGATCGAGACTGGGATTTGTCACTCCGTATGACGGAGAGGTATCTCTGGGCCCACTCGGTAATGCATCATCATAATGAGCTCAAAGTGACCAAGGGGTTGGTCACGGGATCATGCATTACGGTACGAGTAAAGTGACTTGCCGGTAACGAGACTGAACAAGGTATTGGGATACCGACGATCGAGTCTCGGGCAAGTAACGTATCGATTGACAAAGGGAATTGTATACGGGGTTTGATCGAATCCTCGACATCATGGTTCAACCGATGAAATCATCGAGGAGCATGTGGGAGCCAACATGGGTATCCAGATCCCGCTGTTGGTTATTGACCGGAGAGTGGTCTCGGTCATGTCTGCATGTCTCCCGAACCCGTAGGGTCTACACACTTAAGGTTCGGTGACGCTAGGGTTATTAGGAAGACTAGTATGTGACTACCGAATGTTGTTTGGAGTCCCGGATGAGATCCCGGATGTCACGAGGAGTTCCGGAATGGTCCCTACGGAAGTTGTCATACGGACACCGGAAAGTTTTGGGGGCTTATCGGTATTGTACTGGGGCCACCGGAGAGGTTTCGGGGGTCCACTGGCAGGGGCCACCCCTCCCGGAGGGCCACATGGGCCGCAAAGGGGAGGGAGCCAGCCCCTGGAGGGCTGGGCGCGCCCCCCACCTTGGGCCCATGCGCCTAGGGTTGGGGGGAACCCTAAGGGGGGCGCCCCCTTGCTTTGGGGGCAAGTCCCCCCTCCCTGGCCGCCGCCCCCCCTCTAGATCCCATCTAGAGGGGTCGGCCCCCCTTGCCCTTCCCCCTATAAATAGAGGGGTGAGGGGAGGGCTGCTGAACACACCTCCAAGGCGCATCCCCTCCCCTCCCCAACACATCTCCTCCTCCGTTACGTGCTTGCGAAGCCCTGTCGGAGTACTGCTGCACCAACACCACCACGCCGTCGTGCTGCCGTTGGAGCGAGCTTCCTCAACCTCTCCTGCCCCCTTGCTGGATCAAGAAGGAGGAGACGTCTCCCGTCCCATACGTGTGTTGAACGCGGAGGTGCTGTCCGTTTAGCACTTGGACATCGGTGATCTGAATCACGTCGAGTACGACTCCGTCATCACCATCCCCTTGCAAGCTTCCGCGCGTATCTACAAGTGGTATGTAGATGCAAACTCACTCCCTTGACTCGTTGCTTAGATGAACTCATAGATGGATCTTGGTGAAACCGTAGGAAATTTTTTAATTTTCTGCAACGTTCCCCAACAGTGGCATCATGAGCTAGGTCTATGCGTAGTTCTCTAATGCACGAGTAGAACACAATTTTGTTGTGGGCGTGGATCTTGTCAACTTGCTTGCCACTACTAGTCTTTTCTTGCTTCAACGGTATTGTGGGATGAAGCGGCCCGGACCAACCTTACACGTACGCTTACGTGAGACCGGTTCCACCGATTCACATGCACTAGTTGCATAAGGTGGCTGGCGGGTGTCTGTCTCTCCCACTTTAGTTGAAGCGGAATCGATGAAAAGGGTCCTTATGAAGGGTAAATAGAAGTTGACAAAATCACGTTGTGGTTATTCGTAGGTAAGAAAACGTTCTTGCTAGAACCCAATTGCAGCCATGTAAAAGATGCAACAACAATTAGAGGACGTCTAACTTGTTTTTGCAGCGATTGATCATGTGATGTGATATGGCCAAAAGTTGTGATGAATGATGAATTGTGATGTATGAGATCATGTTCTTGTAATAGGATTCACGACTTGCATGTCGATGAGTATGACAACCGGCAGGAGCCATAGGAGTTGTCTTTATTTTTTGTATGACCTGCGTGTCATTGAAGAACGCCATGTAAACTACTTTACTTTATTGCTAAACGCGTTAGCCATAGAAGTAGAAGTAGTCATTGGCGTGACAACTTCATGAAGACACGATGATGGAGATCATGATGATGGAGATCATGGTGTTAAGCCGGTGACAAGATGATCATGGAGCCCCGAAGATGGAGATCAATGGAGCTATATGATATTGGCCATATTATGTCACAACTATATAATTGCATGTGATGTTTATTATGTTTATCCATCTTATTTACTTAGGACGACGGTAGTAAATAATATGATCCCTTACAACAATTTCAAGAAGTGTTCTCCCCTAACTGTGCACCGTTGCTACAGTTTGTCGTTTCGAAGCACCACGTGATGATCGGGTGTGATAGATCCTTACGTTCACATACAACGGGTGTAAGACAGTTTTACACAGCAAAACACTTAGCGTTAACTTGACGAGCCTAGCATGTGCAGACATGGCCTCGGAACACGGAGACCGAAAGGTCGAACACGAGTCGTATGGAAGATACGATCAACATGAAGATGTTCACCGACGATGACTAGTCCGTCTCACGTGATGATCGGACACGGCCTAGTCGACTCGGATCGTGTAACACTTAGATGACTAGAGGGATGTCTAATCTGAGTGGGAGCTCATAATTTGATTAGATGAACTTAATTATCATGAGCTTAGTCTAAAACCTTTGCAAATATGTCTTGTAGATCAAATGGCCAATGCTCATGTCAACATGAACTTCAACGCGTTCCTAGAGAAAACCAAGCTGAAAGATGATGGCAACAACTATATGGACTGGGTCCGGAACCTGAGGATCATCCTCATAGCTGCCAGGAAGCAATATGTCCTAGAAGGACCGCTAGGTGACGCTCCCGTCCCAGAGAACCAAGACGTTATGAACGCTTGGCAAACTCGTGCTGATGATTACTCTCTTGTTCAGTGCGGCATGCTTTATAGCTTAGAACCGGGGCTCCAAAAGCGTTTTGAGCATCACGGAGCATATGAGATGTTCGAAGAGCTGAAACTAGTTTTCCAAGCTCATGCCCGGGTCGGGAGATATGATGTCTCCGACAAGTTCTACAGTTGTAAGATGGAGGAAAACAGTTCTGTCAGCAAGCACATCCTCAAGATGTCTGGGTTGCACAACCGTATGACCCAGCTAAACATAAACCTCCCAGATGAGGCGGTCATTGACAGGATCCTCCAGTCGCTCCCACCAAGCTACAAGAGCTTTGTGATGAACTACAACATGTAGGGGATGGTGAAGACCATTCCTGAAGTGTTCTCGATGCTGAAGTCAGCAGAGGCTGAAATCAAGAAAGAACATCAAGTGTTGATGGTCAATAAGACCACTAAGTTCAAGAAGGGCAAGGGCAAGAAGAACTTCAAGAAGGACGGCAAAGATGTTGCCGCGCTCGGTAAGCCAGTTACCGGGAAGAAGTCAAAGAATGGACCCAAGCCTGAGACTGAGTGCTTTTATTGCAAGGGGAAGGGACACTGGAAGCGGAACTGCCCCAAATACTTAGCGGATAAGAAGGCCGGCAACACCAAAGGTATATTTGATATACATGTAATTGATGTGTACCTTACCAGTACTCGTAGTAACTCCTGGGTATTTGATACCGGTGCCGTTACTCATATTTGTAACTCACAGCAGGAGCTGCGGAATAAATGGAGACTGGCGAAGGACGAGGTGATGATGCGCGTCGGGAATGGTTCTAGAGTCGATGTGATCGCTGTCGGCACGCTACCTCTACATTTACCTACGGGATTAGTTTTGAACCTTAATAATTGTTATTTAGTGCCAAGTTTGAGCATGAACATTGTATCTGGAACTCGTTTAATACGAGATGGCTACTCATTTAAGTCCGAGAATAATGGTTGTTCGATTTATATGAGAGATATGTTTTATGGTCATGCTCCGATGGTCAATGGTTTTATTCTTAATGAATCTCGAGCGTAATATTACACATGTTCATAGTGTGGATGCCAAAAGATGTAAAGTTGATAACGATAGTCCCACATACTTGTGGCACTGCCGCCTTGGTCACATTGGTGTCAAGCGCATGAAGAAGCTCCATGCTGATGGACTTTTAGAGTCTCTTGATTATGAATCGTTTGACACATGCGAACCGTGCCTCATGGGCAAAATGACCAAGACTCCGTTCTCCGGAACAATGGAGCGAGCAACCAACTTGTTGGAAATCATACATACTGATGTGTGCGGTCCAATGAGCATTGAGGCTCGCCGAGGATATCGTTATGTTCTCACTCTCACTGATGACTTAAGTAGATATGGGTATGTCTACTTAATGAAACACAAGTCTGAGACCTTTGAAAAGTTCAAGGAATTTTAGAATGAGGTAGAGAATCAACGTGACCGAAAGATAAAGTTCCTACGATCAGATCGTGGAGGAGAATACTTAAGTCACGAATTTGGTACACACTTAAGGAAATGTGGAATCGTTTCACAACTCACGCCGCCTGGAACACCTCAGCGAAACGGTGTGTCCGAACGTCGTAATCGCACTCTATTGGATATGGTGCGGTCTATGATGTCTCTTACCGATTTACCGCTATCATTTTGGGGATACGCTCTAGAGACAGCTACATTCACTTTAAATAGGGCACCGTCTAAATCTGTTGAGACGACACCGTATGAATTATGGTTTGGGAAGAAACCTAAGCTGTCGTTTCTAAAAGTTTGGGGATGCGATGCTTATGTCAAGAAACTTCAACCTGAAAAGCTCGAACCCAAGTCGGAAAAATGCGTCTTCATAGGATACCCTAAGGAAACTGTAGGGTATACCTTCTACTTAAGATCCGAGGGCAAGATCTTTGTTGCCAAGAACGGATGCTTTCTGGAAAAAGAGTTTCTCTCGAAAGAAGTAAGTGGGAGGAAAGTATAACTCTATGAAGTACTACCTCTTGAACGGGAAAGTGGAGCAGCTCAGGAAAATGTTCCTGTGATGCCCACACCAACTGAAGAGGAAAATAATGATGATGATCAAGGTACTTCGGATCAAGTTACTACTGAACTTCGTAGGTCCACAAGGACACATTCCGCACCAGAGTGGTACGGCAACCCTGTCCTGGAAATCATGTTGTCAGACAACGGTGAACCTTCGAACTATAAAGAAGTGATGGCGGGCCCAGATTCCAACAAATGGCTTGAAGCCATGAAATCTGAGATAGAATCCATGTATGAAAACAAAGTATGGACTTTGACAGACTTGCCCGATGATCGGCGAGCGATAGAACAAATGGATTTTTAAGAAGAAGACGGACGCGGATGGTAATGTTACCATCTATAAAGCTCGACTTGTCGCTAAGGGTTATCGACAAGTTCAAGGGATTGACTACGACGAGACATTCTCTCCCGTAGCGAAGCTGAAGTCCATCCGAATCATGTTAGCAATTGCCGCATACTATGATTATGAGATATGGCAGATGGACGTCAAAACGGCATTCCTTAACGGACATCTTAAGGAAGAGCTGTATATGATGCAGCCGGAAGGTTTTGTCGATCCTAAGAACGCTAACAAAGTATGCAAGCTCCAGCGATCCATTTATGGGCTGGTGCAAGCATCTCGGAGTTGGAACATTCTCTTTGATGAGATGATCAAAGCGTTTGGGTTTATGCAGACTTATGGAGAAGCCTGCGTTTACAAGAAAGTGAGTGGGAGCTCTGTAGCATTTCTCATATTATATGTAGATGACATACTCTTGATGGGAAATGATATAAAACTTCTGGACAGTATTAAGGCCTACTTGAATAAGTGTTTTTCAATGAAGGACCTTGGAGAAGCTGCTTATATATTAGGCATCAAAATCTATAGAGATAGATCAAGACGCCTCATAGGTATTTCACAAAGCACATACCTTGATAAGATTTTGAAGAGGTTCAAAATGGATCAGTCCAAGAAGGGGTTCTTGCCTATGTTACAAGGTGTGAGATTGAGCTCGGCTCAGTCCCCGACCACGACAAAAGATAAAGAAGAGATGAGTGTCATCCCCTATGCTTCAGCCATAGGATCTATAATGTATGCCATGCTGTGTACCAGACCTGATGTAAACCTTGCCGTAAGTTTGGTAGCAAGATACCAAAGTAATCCCGGCAAGGAACACTGGACAGCGGTCAAGAATATCTTGAAGTACCTGAAAAGGACAAAGGACATGTTTCTCGTTTATGGAGGAGGCGAAGAGCTCGTCGTAAACGGTTACGTCGACGCTAGCTTCCACTCAGATCTGGATGACTCTAAGTCACAAACCGGATACGTGTATATGTTGAATGGTGGAGCAGTAAGCTGGTGCAGCTGCAAGCAGAGCGTCGTAGCGGGATCTACGTGTGAAGCGGAGTACATGGCAGCCTCGGAGGCAGCGAATGAAGCGATTTGGGTGAAGGAGTTCATCACCGACCTAGGAGCCATACCCAATGCGTCGGGGCCGATCAAACTCTTCTGTGACAACACTGGAGCTATTGCCCTTGCCAAGGAGCCCAAGTTTCACAAGAAGACCAGGCACATCAAGCGTCGTTTCAACTCCATCCGTGAAAATGTTCAAGATGGAGACATAGATATTTGCAAAGTACATATGGATCTGAATGTCGCACATCCGTTGACTAAACCTCTCTCACGAGCAAAACATGATCAACACCAGAACTCTATGGGTGTTCGATTCATCACAATGTAACTAGATTGGTAACTCTAGTGCAAGTGGGAGACTGTTGGAAGCCCTAGAGGCAATAATAAAAGTATTATTATATTTCATTGTTCATGATAATTGTCTTTTATTCATGCTATAACTGTATTATCCGGAAATCGTAATACACGTGTGAATACATAGACCACAATATGTCCCTAGTGAGCCTCTAGTTGACTAGCTCGTTGTGATCAACAGATAGTCATGGTTTCCTGGCTATGGACATTGGATGTCGTTGATAACGGGATCACATCATTAGGAGAATGATGTGATGGACAAGACCCAATCCTAAGCATAGCACAAAGATCGTGTAGTTCGTTTGCTAGAGCTTTGCCAATATCAAGTATCTCTTCCTTCGACCATGAGATCGTGTAACTCCCGGATACCGTAGGAGTGCTTTGGGTGTATCAAACGTCACAACGTAACTGGGTGACTATAAAGGTGCACTACAGGTATCTCCGAAAGTGTCTGTTGGGTTGACACGGATCGAGACTGGGATTTGTCACTCCGTATGACGGAGAGGTATCTCTGGGCCCACTCGGTAATGCATCATCATAATGAGCTCAAAGTGACCAAGGGGTTGGTCACGGGATCATGCATTACGGTACGATTAAAGTGACTTGCCGGTAACGAGACTGAACAAGGTATTGGGATACCGACGATCGAGTCTCGGGCAAGTAACGTATCAATTGACAAAGGGAATTCTATACGGGGTTTGATCGAATCCTCGACATCGTGGTTCAACCGATGAAATCATCGAGGAGCATGTGGGAGCCAACATGGGTATCCAGATCCCGCTGTTGGTTATTGACCGGAGAGTGGTCTCGGTCATGTCTGCATGTCTCCCGAACCCGTAGGGTCTACACACTTAAGGTTCGGTGACGCTAGGGTTATTAGGAAGACTAGTATGTGACTACTGAATGTTGTTCGGAGTCCCGGATGAGATCCCGGACGTCACGAGGAGTTCCGGAATGGTCCGGAGGTGAAGTTTTATATATGGGAAGTTGTCATACGGACACCGAAAAGTTTCGGGGGCTTATCGGTATTGTACTGGGGCCACCGGAGAGGTTCCGGGGGTCCACCGGGAGGGGCCACCCCTCCCGGAGGGCCACATGGGCCGCAAAGGGGAGGGAGCCAGCCCCTGGAGGGCTGGGCGCGCCTCCACCTTGGGCCCATGCGCCTAGGGTTGGGGGGGAACCCTAAGGGGGGCGCCCCCCTTGCTTGGGGGCAAGTCCCCCCTCCCTGGACGCCGCCCCCCCTCTAGATCCCATCTAGAGGGGTCGGCCCCCATTGCCCTTCCCCCTTTAAATAGAGGGGTGAGGCGAGGGCTGCTGAACACACCTCCAAGGCACAGCCCCTCCCCTCCCCAACACATCTCCTCCTCCGTTACGTGCTTGCGAAGCCCTGTCGGAGTACTGCTGCACCAACACCACCACGCCGTCGTGCTGCCGTTGGAGCGAGCTTCCTCAACCTTTCCTCCCCCCTTGCTGGATCAAGAAGGAGGAGACGTCTCCCGTCCCGTACGTGTGTTGAACGCGGAGGTGCTGTCCGTTCAGCACTTGGACATCGGTGATCTGAATCACGTCGAGTATGACTCCATCATCACCATCCCCTTGCAAGCTTCCGCGTGTGATCTACAAGTGGTATGTAGATGCAAACTCACTCCCTTGACTCGTTGCTTAGATGAACTCATAGATGGATCTTGGTGAAACCGTAGGAAATTTTTTAATTTTCTGCAATGTTCCCCAACAGTGGCATCATGAGCTAGGTCTATGCGTAGTTCTCTAATGCACGAGTAGAACACAATTTTGTTGTGGGCGTGGATCTTGTCAACTTGCTTGCCGCTACTAGTCTTTTCTTGCTTCAGCGGTACTGTGGGATGAAGCGGCCCGGACCAACCTTACACGTACGCTTACGTGAGACCGGTTCCACCGATTTACATGCACTAGTTGCATAAGGTGGCTGGCGGGTGTTTGTCTCTCCCACTTTAGTTGAAGCGGAATCGATGAAACGGGTCCTTATGAAGGGTAAATATAAGTTGACAAAATCACGTTGTGGTTACTCGTAGGTAAGAAAACGTTCTTGCTAGAACCCAATTGCAGCCACGTAAAAGATGCAACAACAATTAGAGGACGTCTAACTTGTTTTTGCAGCGATTGATCATGTGATGTGATATGGCCAGAAGTTGTGATGAATGATGAATTGTGATGTATGAGATCATGTTCTTGTAATAGGATTCACGACTTGCATGTCGATGAGTATGACAACCGGCAGGAGCCATAGGAGTTGTCTTTATTTTTTGTATGACCTGCGTGTCATTGAAGAACGCCATGTAAACTACTTTACTTTATTACTAAACGCATTAGCCATAGAAGTAGAAGTAGTCATTGGCGTGATAACTTCATGAAGACACGATGATGGAGATCATGATGATGGAGATCATGGTGTCAAGCCGGTGACAAGATGATCATGGAGCCCCGAAGATGGAGATCAATGGAGCTATATGATATTGGCCATATCATGTCACAACTATATAATTGCATGTGATGTTTATTATGTTTATGCATCTTGTTTACTTAGGACGACGGTAGTAAATAAGATGATCCCTTACAACAATTTCAAGAAGTATTCTCCCCTAACTATGCACCGTTGCTACAGTTCGTTGTTTCGAAGCACCACGTGATGATCGGGTGTGATAGATCCTTACGTTCACATACAACGGGTGTAAGACAGTTTTACACAGCAAAACACTTAGGGTTAACTTGATGAGCCTAGCATGTGCAGACATGGCCTCGGAACACGGAGACCGAAAGGTCGAACACGAGTCGTATGGAAGATACGATCAACATGAAGATGTTCACCGACGATGACTAGTCCGTCTCACGTGATGATCGGACACGGCCTAGTCGACTCGGATCGTGTAACACTTAGATGACTAGAGGGATGTCTAATCTGAGTGGGAGTTCATAATTTGATTAGATGGACTTAATTATCATGAACTTAGTCTAAAACCTTTGCAAATACGTCTTGTAGATCAAATGGCCAACGCTCATGTCAACATGAACTTCAACGCGTTCCTAGAGAAAACCAAGCTGAAAGATGATGGCAGCAACTATACGGACTGGGTCCGGAACCTGAGGATCATCCTCATAGCTGCCAGGAAGCAATATGTCCTAGAAGGACCGCTAGGTGACGCTCCCGTCCCAGAGAACCAAGACGTTATGAACGCTTGGCAAACTCGTGCTGATGATTACTCCCTCGTTCATTGCAGCATGCTTTACAGCTTAGAACCAGGGCTCCAAAAGCGTTTTGAGCATCACGAAGCATATGAGATGTTCGAAGAGCTGAAACTAGTTTTCCAAGCTCATGCCCGGGTCGAGAGATATGATGTCTCCGACAAGTTCTATAGTTGTAAGATGGAGGAAAACAGTTCTGTAAGTGAGCACATCCTCAAGATGTCTGGGTTGCACAACCGTATGACCCAGCTGAACATAAACCTCCCAGATGAGGCGGTCATTGACAGAATCCTCCAGTCGCTCCCACCAAGCTACAAGAGCTTTGTGATGAACTACAACATGTAGGGTGGAGGGCGAGCCCTACCCCCCTGGGCGCGCCCCTGCCTCGTGGACGACTCGAAGACCCCCTTGACGTGAGACCGACACCAAAAATACCTATAAATACCCAAACCTCCAGAAAATAACCTAGATTGGGAGTTCCGCCGCCGTAAGCCTGTGTAGCCACCAAAAACCAATCGGGACCCTGTTCCGGCACCCTGTCGGAGGGGGGATCCCTCACCGGTGGCCATCTTCATCATCCTGGCACTCGCCATGACGAGGAGGGAGTAGTTCACCCTCGGGGCTGAGGGTATGTACCAATAGCTATGTGTTTGATCTCTCTCTCTCTCGTGTTCTTGATTTGGCACGATCTTGTTGTATCGCGAGCTTTGCTATTATAGTTGGATTTATGATGTTTCACCCCCTCTACTCTCTTGTAACGGATTGAGTTTTCCCTTTGAAGTTATCTTATTGGATTGAGTCTTTAAGGATTTGAGAACACTTGATGTATGTCTTGCATGTGCTTATCTGTGGTGAAAATGGGATATTCACGTGATCTACTTGATGTACGTTTTGGTGATCAACTTGCGGGTTCAGTGATCTTGTGAACTTATGCATAGGGGTTGGCACACGTTTTCGTCTTGACTCTTCGGCAGAAACTTTGGGGCACTCTTTGAAGTACTTTGTGTTGGTTGAATAGATGAATCTGAGATTGTGTGATGCATATCGTATAATCATGCCCACGGATACTTGAGGTGACATTGGAGTATCCAGGTGACATTAGGGTTTTGGTTGATTTGTGTCTTAAGGTGTTATTCTAGTACAAACTCTATGATAGATCGAATGGAAATAATAGCTTCATGTTATTTTACTACGGACTCTTGAATAGATCGATCATAAAGGATAACTTTGAGCTGGTTTCGTACCCTACAATAATCTCTTCGTTTGTTCTCCGCTATTAGTGACTTTGGAGTGACTCTTTGTTGCATGTTGAGGGATAGTTATATGATCCAGTTATGTTATTATTGTTGAGAGAACTTGCACTAGTGAAAGTATGAACCCTAGGCCTTGTTTCCTAGCATTGCAATACCGTTTACGCTCACTTTTACCACTTGTTACCTTACTGTTTTTATATTTTCAGATTACAAAAACCTATATCTATCATCCATATTGCACTTGTATCACCATCTCTTCGCGGAACTAGTGCACCTATGCAATTTGCCATTGTATTGGGTGTGTTGGGGACACAAGAGACTCTTTGTTATTTGGTTGCAGGATTGTTTGAGAGAGACCATCTTCATCCTACGCCTCCCACAGATTGATAAACCTTAGGTCATCCAGTTGAGGGAAATTTGCTATTGTCCTACAAACATCTGCACTTGGTGGCCCAACAACGTCTACAAGAAGAAGGTTGTGTAGTAGACATCAAGCTCTTTTCTGGCGTCGTTGCCGGGGAGGTGAGTGCTTGAAGGTATGTCTTTAGATCTTGCAATCGAATCGTTTAGTCTCTTGTTTTATCACTAGTTTAGTCTATAAAAGAAAACTACAAAAAATGGAATTGAGGGTGCCTCATATGCTTCATCTTTTTAATGTCTTCCATGAAAATAAGGATTCCGATAATTGTTCTCAATTGCTAGAGGAAGAATGCATTAAAATGTTTGGCACTAAATCTTTGAATGATGAGCATGATTGCAATGTTGTTAGTATGAATTCTTTGAATACCCATGATGCTAATGATATGCAAAGCCACAAGTTTGGGCATGCTATGTTTGATGAAGATGATATTTTTTGTCCTCCAAGTTTTGATGAGCAAATTTATTATGGTAAAAGCATGCCTCCTATTTATGATGATTATTTTGATGACACGTATGCCATAAAGAATAAACATAACCATGAAGCTTGTCATCATGATTTTAATCTTCAATTGGATTATGCCTCACATGATAGTTATTTTGTTGAGTTTGCTCCCACTACTATTCATGAGAACAAATTAGCTTTTGTGATGAGTAATAAAATTTCTATGCTTGTAGATCATGAAAAGAATGCTTTATGTGATAGTTATATTGTTGACTTCATTCATGATGCTACTGAAAATTATTACGATGGAGGAATATATGCTTGTAGGAGTTGCAATGATATCAACTTTCCTCTCTATGTGCTTATAAAGTTTTAAAGTTATGATTGTTTTGCCTTCCTATGCTAGTTGATTATTGTTCCCATAACTTGTTTGCTCACAAAATCCCTATGCATAGGAAGTGCGTTAGACTTAAATGTGTTAGTAATATTCTTCATGATGCTCTCTTTATTTTTCAATTCTTATCTTTTATGCGAGCATCATTGAAATCATCATGCCTAGCTAAAAGGCATTAAAGAAAAGCGTTTGTCGGGAGACAACCCAATATTTACCCTTACTGTTTTTGTGTGTACACATAATTATGCTACTGTAGTAATCATGTTCTATAGCTTTTGTTTCAATAAAGTGCCATGTAAGACCTTTAGGATAGCTTACGGTGATAGTTGTGTTGATCCTGCTGAAAATCAGAAATTTTTGCACCCAGTAAATTAGTGTTGATAATTCACAGAAACGTGCTTTTGATCTAATTCTTCTTACTATGGATTGGTACACAAATTTCTCAGGTTTTCCTAATTTTGTAGGATTTTTGGAGTTACATAAGTATTTGAATGATACAGATTACTACAGACTGTTCTGTTTTTGACAGATTCTGTTTTGTATGTGTTGTTTGCTTATTTTGATGAATCTATGAGTAGTATCGGAGGGTATGAACCATATAGAAGTTGGAATACAGTAGATATTACACCAATACGAATTTTGAATGAGTTCACAACAGTACCTAAGTGGCGATTCATTTTCTTATACTAACAGAGCTTACGAGTTTTCTATTGAGTTTTGTGTTGTGAAGTTTTCAGGTTTTGGGTAAAGATTCAATGGACTATTGAATAAGGAGTGGCAAGAGCCTAAACTTGGGGATGCCCAAGGCACCCCAAGGTAATATTCAAGGATAACCAAGAGCCTAAGCTTGGGGATGCCCCGTATGGCATCCCCTCTTTCGTCTTCATTCATCGGTACCTTTACTTGGAGCTATATTTTTATTCACCACATGATATGTGTTTTGCTTGGAGCATCATTTTGTTTTATTTTGTTTTGCTTGTTGTTTGAATTATATCCCAAGATTTGAAATTGTTAAATGTTAGAGAGTCTTCACATTGTTACATAATTATTCGACTACTCATTGATCTTCACTTATATCTTTCTGAGTAGTTTGTCATTTGCTCTAGTGCTTCACTTATATCTTTTTAGAGCACAGTGGTGGTTTTATTTTGAAGAAATATATGAACTCTCATGCTTCACTTATATTATTTTGAGAGTCTTAAAAATCATGGTAATTTTCTTTGGTTATAAAATTAGTCCTAATATGATGGGCATCCAAGTTGGGTATAATAAAAACTGTCATAGAAAGTGCATTGAATACTATGATAAATTTGATACTTGATAATTGTTTTGAGATATAGAGGTGTTAATGTTAGAGTTATGCTAGATGGGTAGTTATGAAATTGAGAAATACTTGTGTTAAAGTTGGCAAGTCCAATAGCATGCACGTATGGTAAAAGTTGTGTGACAAATTTGTAGCATGGGGTGCTCTTTGATTGCCTTCCTTATGAGTGGAGGTCGGGATCGCGTGATGGTTAACTCCTACCAACCCTTTCCCTAGGAGCAGGCGTAGTAGTACTTTGCTTCGAGGGCTAAATAACTTTTTCAATAAGTATATGAGTTCTTTATGACTAATGTGAGTCCATGGATTATATGCACTCTTACCCTTCCATCATTGCTAGCCTCTACAGTACCGTGCATTGCCCTTTCTCACCTTGAGAGTTGGTGCAAACTTCGCCGGTGCATCCAAACCCCGTGATAAGATACGCTCTATCACACATAAACCTCCTTATATCTTCCTTAAAACAGCCACCATACCTACCTATTATGGCATTTCCATAGCCATTCCGAGATATATTGCCATGCAACTTTCCACCATTTCATTTATTATGACACGTTTCATCATTGTCATATTGCCTTGCATGATCATGTAGTTGACATCGTATTTGTGGCAAAGCCACCATGCATAATTTTTCATACATGTCACTCTTGATTCATTGCATATCCCGGTACACCGCCGGAGGCATTCATATAGAGTCATCTTTTGTTCTAGTATCGAGTTGTAATCCATGAGTTGTAAGTAAATAGAAGTGTGATGATCATCATTATTAGAGCATTGTCCCTAAAAAAAGAGAAAGGCCAAATAAAAGAAAGGCCAAATAAAAAAAAGAGGCCAAATAAAAAAAGGGGACAATGTTACTATCTTTTTCCACACTTGTGCTTCATAGTTGCACCATGATCTTTATGATAGAGAGTCTCTTATTTTGTCACTTTCATATACTAGTGGGAATTTTTCATTATAGAACTTGGCTTGTATATTCCAATGACGGGCTTCCTCAAAATGCCCTAGGTCTTTGTGAGCAAGCAAGTTGGATGCACACCCACTTAGTTTCCTTTGTTGAGCTTTCATACATTTATAGCTCTAGTGCATCTGTTGCATGGCAATCCCTACTCCTCATGTTGACATTTCGATGGGCATCTCCATAGCCCGTCCGTTGATTAGCCTCGTCAATGTTAGACTTCCTCCCTTTTTGTCTTCTCCACTCAACCTCCATCATCATATTCTATTTCACCCATAGTGTTATATCCATGGCTTACACTGATGTATTGCGTGAGAGTTGAAAAAAAGCAGAAGCGCGTTAAAAAGTATGAACCAATTGCTTGGCTAAAACCGGGGTTGTGCATGATGGGAGTATTTTGTGTGACGAAAATGAAACATAGCCTAACTATATGATTTTGTAGGGATAAACTTTCTTTGGCTATGTTATTTTGATAAGACATGATTACTTGTTAGTATGCTTGAAGTATTACTATTTTTATGTCAATATTAAACTTTTATCTTGAATCATTTGGATCTGAACATTCATGCCACAATAAAGAAAATTACATTGATAAATATGTTAGGTAGCATTCCACATCAAAAATTCTGTTTTTACCATTTACCTACTCAAGGATGAGCAGTAATTAAGCTTGGCGGTGCTTGATATGTCTCCAACGTATCTATAATTTTTTATTGTTCCATGCTATTATATTATCCATCTAGGATGTTTTATATGCATTTATATGCTATTTTATATGATTTTGGGGACTAACTTATTAACCTAGAGCCCAGTGCCAGTTTCTTTTTTTTCCTTGTTTTTGAGTTTTACACAAAAGGAATACCAAACGGAGTCCAAATGACGTGCCAATTTTTGACAATTTTTTATGGACCAAAAGAAGCCCCCGGAGTAAAAGAGTTGGGTCAGAAGAGTCCCGAGCCGTCCACGAGGGTGGAGGGCAAGCCCTACCCCCTGGGCGCGCCCCCTGCCTCATGGACGACTCAGAGACCCCGTTGATGTGAGACCGACGCCAAAAATTCCTATAAATACCCAAACCTCCAGAAAATAACCTAGATCGGGAGTTCCGCCGCCGCAAGCCTCTGTAGCCACCAAAAACCAATTGGGACCCTGTTCCTGTAGGGGAACGTAGTAATTTCAAAAAAATCCTATGATCATGCAAGATCTATCTATGTGATGCATAGCAACGAGAGGGGGAGTGTATCTTCATATCCTTGAAGATCGCTAAGCGGAAGCATTTATCAACGTGGTTGATGTAGTCGTACACCTTCACGATCCGCCCCGATCAAGTATCGAACGTATGGCACCTCCGCGTTTAGCACACGTCCAGCTCGATGACGTCCTCGCCTTCTTGATCCAGCAAGACGAGCGAAGTAGTAGATGAGTTCCGGCAGCACGACGGCGTGGTGATGGTGTTGGTGAAGAATAATCTCCGCAGAGCTTCTCCTAAGCACTACGGAAACTATGATGGAGGATAAACTAGAGGGGACGGGGTTGCCGGCACACGGCTTGGTGTTTCTTGATGTGTCTTTGGCGCTAGCCCGGCCCCTCTATTTATATGTTGAGCCTTGGGGTCGAAACTTGGAGTAAAAGCCTCCACAAAGTCGGTTTCACCCGAAAGGCAAGAGTCCTTCTCGGACTCCTGGGCCAAACGCCAGGGTTCCCGGCGTCTGGCCCCAGACGCCAGGGACCCTGGCGTCTGGCTCATGGACTCCGCAAAACTTCCTTTTGCGCTTTCCAAAAACCTTGCGGGCTTTCCCCTTTGGCCCAAATAAAGTGTTCTCGTACCCAAACATTTCTGGAAACATCTGGAACCCCTTCCGGTGAATTCCGGAACCCTTCCAAAGACCAAATACTATCATCCCATATATCAATCTTTATCTTCGGACCATTCCGGAGTTCCTCGTCATGTCCGTGATCGTATCTGAGACTCCGAACAACATTCGGTCACCAACATACATAACTCATATAATACTATATCGTCAACGAACGTTAAGCGTGCGGACCCTACGGGTTCGAGAACTATGTAGACATGACCGAGACACCTCTCTGGTCAATAACCAATAGCAGAACCTGGATGCCCATATTGTCTCCTACATATTCTACGAATATCTTTATCGGTCGAACCGCATAGCAACATACGTTGTTCCTTTTGTCATCGGTATGTTACTTGCCCGAGATTCGATCGTCGGTATCTCAATACCTAGGTCAATCTCGTTACCTGCAAGTCTCCTTACTCGTTACGTAATGCATCATCCCACAACTAACTCATTAGTCACATTGCTTGCAAGGCTTATAGTGATGTGCATTACCGAGAGGGCCCAGAGATACCTCTCCGACAATCGGAGTGACAAATCCTAATCTCGATCTATGCCAACTCAACAAGTACCATAGGAGACACCTGTAGAGCACCTTTATAATCACCCAGTTACATTGTGACGCTTGGTAGCACACAAAGTGTTCCTCCGGCAATCGGGAGTTGCATAATCTCATAGTCGTAGGAACATGTATAAGTCATGAAGAAAGCAATAGCAGTGAACTAAAATAATCAAGTGCTAAGCTAACGGAATGGGTCAAGTCAATCACATCATTCTCCCAATGATGTGATCCCATTTATCAAATGACAACTCATGTCTATGGTTAGGAAACCTTAACCATCTTTGATCAACGAGCTAGTAAAGTAGAGGCATACGAGTGACACTCTGTTTGTCTATGTATTCACACATGTATTATGTTTCCGGTTAATACAATTCCAGCATGAATAATAAACATTTATCATGATATAAGGAAATATAGATAACAACTTTATTATTGCCTCTAGGGCATATTTCCTTCAGTTCCGGCACCCTGCCGGAGGGGGGATCCCTCACCGGTGGCCATCTTCATCATCCCGGCGCTCTCCAAGACGAGGAGGGAGTAGTTCACCCTCGGGCTGAGGGTATGTACCAGTAGCTATGTGTTTGATCTCTCTCTCTCTCTCTCTCTCTCTCTCTCTCTCTCTCTCTCTCGTGTTCTTGATTTGGCACGATCTTGTTGTATCGCGAGCTCTGCTATTATAGTTAGATTTATGATGTTTCTCCCCCTCTACTCTCTTGTAACGGATTGAGTTTTCCCTTTGAAGTTATCTTATTGGATTGAGTCTTTAAGGATTTGAGAACACTTGATGTATGTCGTGCATGTGCTTATCTGTGGTGACAATGGGATATTCACGTGATCTACTTGATGTACGTTTTGGTGATCAACTTGCGGGTTCAGTGACCTTGTGAACTTATGCATAGAGGTTGGCACACGTTTTCGTCTTGACTCTTTGGTAGAAACTTTGGGGCACTCTTTGAAGTACTTTGTGTTGGTTGAATAGATGAATCTGAGATTGTGTGATGCATATCGTATAATCATGCCCACGGATACTTGAGGTGACATTGGAGTATCTAGGTGACATTAGGGTTTTGGTTGATTTGTGTCTTAAGGTGTTATTCTAGTATGAACTCTCTGATAGATCGAACAGAAAGAATAGCTTCGTGTTATTTTACTACGGACTCTTGAATAGATCGATCAGAAAGGATAACTTTGCGCTGGTTTCGTACCCTACAATAATCTCTTCGTTTGTTCTCCGCTATTAGTGACTTTGGAGTGACTCTTTGTTGCATGTTAAGGGACAGTTATATGATCCAATTATGTTATTATTGTTGAGAGAACTTGCACTAGTGAAAGTATGAACCCTAGGCCTTGTTTCCTAGCATTGCAATACCGTTTACGCTCACTTTTACCACTTGTTACCTTGCTATTTTTATTTTTTCAGATTACAAAAACCTATATCTATCATCCATATTGCACTTGTATCACCATCTCTTCACTGACCTAATGCACCTATACAATTTGCCATTGTATTGCGTGTGTTGGGGACACAAGAGACTCTTTTTTATTTGGTTGCAGGGTTGTTTGAGAGAGACCATCTTCATCCTACGCCTCCCACGGATTGATAAACCTTAGGTCAACCACTTGAGGGAAATTTGCTACTGTCCTACAAACCTCTGCACTTGGAGGCCCAATAACGTCTACAAGAAGAAGGTTGTGTAGTAGACATAACTTGATATAAGAATTCATCATCTTGATTAAGTCTCCTCCAAAAACCCTGTGGGAAAATATGAGGAGTAGTGTATGATATGTTGCGAAAACTCCTGCAAACCCAGTGGGGAAAATATGGAGAAAATGCTGCAACATACAATGGTTATCATCTCCATTAACTGAGTAGGTAAGAACCATAGAGTTTGGAGAACAATAAACATGTTGTTATACTTTCCTAAAAACCCCGATGGTGAAAACTGAAACTTTGACATATGATCTCATGTTGATATTACCTCATTGAAATCCTTTATGAGAACAAGTATAGTAAACTCATGAAGGAAAAAAGAGTATAATGTGATGCATTGAACATGAACAATTCAGGAAGATGCTCCCCCTGATTCTTGCAAATTCCGAAGCCGTCATATACCAATTCCATGAACATGTTTCTGGAATGTAAAAGTTGGTAGAGACTTGGTGAACAAATCAGTTGCATGATTTGACTTGCAAGATATGCAATATAATGATATTGCTTATTAGTAACCTATTTGCATCCAGGTAACACAAGCAACATTATCTTTGAGATAATGGTTGGTGGATGTAGCCATGAGGTCTGTTTTTAAGACTCTTCATGAGAGGGCTACCACACCTAGTAGGAACACTAAGCTTCTATGATCTGACATAGTGGGGATCTGATTGATGTATCCAATGATATCGGTGTTCACATTTCTCTGAAACTGAAAAACCAGGACAAGATGTTTGATGCCTTGGAGATATCGAAAGATATTCTTGAGTACCAAGCAATTGTGTTTGGTGGATCCAATGGCATTATGGAACGTTGAGTCCCAATATCTCATTCCCATCATCTCTTGGTCTAAATAGATCTTTCTCTATGTTTAGAGAATGAACTACCATGAGAGTTATGGATGGATAAGATTTGTCCACAATGAATTTGTCCAATATATTATGGATATAGACAACATAGTATACCATAATGTATGAGTGAAGGTGCTCGAGGTTTTACCCAGACCCTTCATCTCAAATTCCGTCATTTAGATGATCACATGCTTAACATACATGGGTAATCATCGGTGTAGGAGTAATCCTTGTGAATAAGGAACTCACTACGTCGGTTGTACCAAATGTATGGACAATAATAAGCCGTATGGTGACTTAATGATTTTACACAATGTATGTTGCTTATTGCATTTCAATTCAGAAGTGAGATTCCATCGGGAATCAACCATATATGTCTGAATCTAGTGATCCACATGGATATGTGATCACTACATCTATCAACTTCAGAGATAGATGATTTTGTACTGCCACTGATATAAGTTATCGGAAAGAGATTCCACCTCTAGAGAATAGTTGGGTATCTGCGTGAACCCTTGTGCTACAATACTTGCTCTTTGTTTCACCACCTGGTTGTTCTCAATTCTGTTTCTAGAAGAAAACTGGTGTAGGTATTGCTTATGAATACATTTCCATTACTGAGCAAGATCATTTGTACCTAGATTATACCCTTTGCTTGAGTTCAGTCCGAGTGTTGCCATGGCCATGGTCTTTGGATCTGAATCATTTGAAAGGTTTTTGCAATCTAGGTGAGAAATGTATGTCGACAGTTGTAGACTTCCGGTTATATGATTCTCCAGAATCTATATATCAATATATAGTTGATGGAAATATCGTTACCCATGGTGACTGCTCGCGATTTCCCAATGCAATTGAGTCGAGTATTCCGATGTACCAGTCATTGTGTGCACTATGACCTGGGTTGGTGGAGGTTTCCCATCCACTGGGTGTATACTACCCATTAGGTGTCTGTCAACGTGAAATTGACTTGCATTTACTGATTCACAGGCCTTGATATCCTTGCTTGCGAGAAGCTGAATCCTGATGTATTTCTGCCATACATCTCCCCCTGTTGCTTTGAACGGGGAGTGGAGTGGATTTTGCTGGTACCTCCACTCTTTTAGGCGTACTTTCGCATGATTGTAGGATTGTGTGACACCTTTATAGTCAGTAAATAAATTTGGCAGGTTATTTGCAATGTGTTGCAAATCTTCTGAACGCATGGTTCAGATCTTTGAGTACATGGATTTGAGGCGGAAATGTGTTGAACATTCCTCTAATTTCCTGGCATTCTTTATGGTACTTGAAATCTCCCCCTAATGTCTGGAAATGTTCGTCATTGAATCAACATACTGGCCTTGAATAACTCCCATGCGAGGGGCTTGAGGTATTGACGGAAATACAGTTATTCCTCACATAGATCCCAACTATATGTTGAGGGGCCAATGATGTATGCCGGGTGGTGATATCGGTATGCAACCGAATTACCGCAGATAGGAAATACTTGGTAGATATCCACATATGAAAGATAGAGGGGAATAATATTACGCAGTTACGTCATGAGCGTGTAAAACTGCATGACTCCAACGTAAAGTTGGTAAGTTGCAATTCCAAAGTAAAGATAATGCAATGAGCTTAACTCTTTGGATATGATTCTATCGAACCATTTTAAGTCTAGACATTAGAACAAATTGCTAAACTTCAATCCAAAGGCCATAGAGAAGGCATTCAAGGAGAATTCTACAATGTTATCCATTCAATTTGCTAGAAATTGATGTCATGATAATGACCCAATGGTTTCGTGTGAATAAAGCACACACTTAAGACCATCATGTAGATATCTCTTTTAGAACCATGGAATACCTGAATAGTCTAGTCAATGGATGGGAAGAGCCACTTACCTCAACTTGATGCATTCAAGGAGTCTGAGTGGTTTAGCGTATACTTTAAGGTGTGTGAGCCTTAAAATTAGCTTCCCTGTGTCACTTGTAGTGCACATAAAGTCCAAATGTTATTAGAATTTAGCATCATAATAATCATAAACTATTGGAATTGCTGATAGTTTCAGTTTCAACCCAATGTCTCAATGACCAAGGCGAGTATGCCAAGTTTGTCATGTACAAGACACTCTGGAAAACTATCTCGTACGCAACATGTGCTCCGGGTTGTGTCGTATGTGTAGTGCAATCCAGATGATACACAGAGAATGTGCTCCGTATCCGTTGCATATGGTAAAGAGAAGTTATTTCTCTTTGTTGTCATCATAAGTTTCGCTATGGAAACTATTTTGACGGATATCTCCATAGTTTAGTAGGGTATGAGTTAAACCTGGGAAGCAATAAAGCATCCCGACGTTACTTGATTACCCACAGGGATAGTAAATATGACTCGAGTTGAGCCAACAAATACCTCATCGCGTCTAGCGATTTAAATACCTCCTTTCTCTCAATGAGAGTGGAAACATTGGACTTCCACTACAAAAAAAGACACATCTGTGACATTTTGGGCCGAATGAAAAAAAATTCTGTCATACATATGACACTTCTATGACGATAATTGTGACAAAACCCGGTATCATCATAGATGTGGTGGGCTCCTACTTCTATGACAGAAAATGGGCTTTTCGTCATGGGCGGGCCGGAGACGCAGCTGCATGACATTCTTTGGGCCGTCCATGATGGAAAAAACCATGGTAGAAGCGAGGGGGAGGAAAATTTTAGGGAGTTGCCGGTTACGGTGGGAGGTCGGGGGCCGAGCGATGCGCATTTCTCTCGTACATGTGCGAGGTGTTGGCTCTAACTGAAACCGAGCGAGGCGTTGGGCTCTAACTGAACCCGAGCGATTGCACTGTAGGCTACACATTATTGAACCCGAGCGATCGATCGATGGCTGTTAACTGAACCCGATGGAGCGATTCCTTCACTACTGTTGCT
>NC_057798.1:520148781-520165634 GCF_018294505.1 Triticum aestivum | reverse complement strand
CGTTGGATTTCCCCGAAGAGGAGAGGATGATGCAGCAAAGTAGCGTAAGTATTTCCCTCAGTTTTTGAGAACCAAGGTATCAATCCAGTAGGAGACCATGCACAAGTCCCTCGTACCTACACAAAACGATAGCAACTCGCAACCAACGCTTAGGGGTTGTCAATCCCTTCACGGTCACTTACGAGAGTGAGATCTAATAGAGATAATATTTTTGGTAGATAGATGCAAAGTAAAAAGTAAAAGGCAAAGTAAAAACAAAGCAAGTAAATAAAGTGATAGAGATTGATATGATGAGAATAGACTCGAGGGCCATAGGTTTCACTAGTGGCTTCTCTCAAGAGCATAAGTATTCTACGGTGGGTGAACAAATTACTGTTGAGCAATTGACAGAATTGAGCATAGTTATGAGTATATCTAGGCAATGATGATGTATATAGGCATCACGTCCAAAACAAGTAGATCGAAACGATTCTGCATCTACTACTATTACTCCACTCATCGACCGCTATCTAGCATGCATCTAGAGTATTAAGTTAAAAACAGAGTAACGCCTTAAGCAAGATGACATGATGGAGAGGGATAAATTCATGCAATATGATAAAAACCCCATCTTGTTATCCTCGATGGAAACAATACAATACGTGCCTTGCACCCCTTTCTGTCACTGGTAAGGATACCGCAAGATTGAACCCAAAGCTAAGCACTTCTCCCATTGCAAGAACTACCAATCTAGTTGGCCAAACCAAAAAGGATAATTCGAAGAGACTTGCAAAGATAAATCAATCATACATAAAAGAATTCAGAGAAGAATCAAAATTTTCCATAGATAATACTGGATCATAAACCCACAATTCATCGGTCCCAACAAACACACCGCAAAAAGAAGATTACATCGAATAGATCTCCACGAGAGAGGGGGAGAACATTGTATTGAGATCCAAAAAGGGAGAAGAAGCCATCTAGCTACTAGCTATGGACCCGAAGGTCTGAAGTAAACTACTCACACTTCATCGGAGGGGCTATGGTGATGATGTAGAAGCCCTCCATGGTGGATGCCCCCTCTGGCGGAGCTCCGGAATAGGCCCCAAGATGGGATCTCGTGGATACAGAAGGTTGCGGCGGTGGAATTAGGTTTTTGGCTCCTTTTCTGATCGTACGGGGATACGTAGGTATATATAGGAGGAAGGAGTACGTCGGTGGAGCGTCAGGGGGCCCACGAGGTAGGGGGCACGCCCAGGGGGCGCCCTCCACCCTCGTGACCGCCTCAGGCACCTCTTGGAGTACGGTCCAAGTCTCCTAGATCACGCTCGGTTGGAAAATCACATTCCCAAAGGTTTCATTCCGTTTGGACTCCGTTTGCTATTCTGTTTCTTCAAAACACTGAAATAGGCAAAAAAAACAACAATTCTAGGCTGGGCCTCCGGTTAATAGGTTAGTCCCAAAAATAATATAAAAGTGGAAAATAAAGCCCAATATAGTCCAAAATAGTAGATAAAGTAGCATGGAGCAATCAAAAATTATAGATACGTTGGAGACGTATCAGGCATCCCCAAGCTTAAATCCTGCTCGTCCTCAAGTAGGTAAATGATAAAAAAGAATTTTTGATGTGGAGTGATACTTTGGCATAATTTCAATATAAATCTTCTTAATTGTGATAGGAATATTCAGATCCGAAAGTTTCAAGACAAAAGTTCATATTGACACAAAAATAATAATACTTCAAGCATACTAATCAAAGCAATCATGTCTTCTCAAAATAACTTGGCAAAAGAAAGTTCATCCCTGCAAAATCATATGGTTAGGCTATGCTTCATTTTCGTCACACAAAGATGTTCCCAACTTCTATACCCCCGATGACAAGCCAAGCAATTGTTTCATACTCAAATAATCTCAAACATTTCAACTTTCACGCAATACATGAGCGCGAGCCATGGATATAGCACTATGGGTGGAATAGAATATGATGGTGGGGATTGTGTGGAGAAGACAAAAAAGGAGAAAGTCTCACATTGACGAGGCTAATCAACGGGCTATGGAGATGCCCATCAATTGATGTCAACATGAGGAGTAGGGATTGCCATGCAACAGATGCACTAGAGCTATGAATGCTCAACAAAAGAAAACTAGTGGGTGTGCATCCAACTCGCTTGCTCATGAAGACCTAGGGCATTTTGAGGAAGCCCATCATTGGAATATACAAGCCAAGTTCTATAATGAAAAATTCCCACTAGTATAAAAAGACAACTTATGAGACTCACTATCATGAAGATCTTGGTGCTACTTTGAAGCACAATATATGAGACTCACTACATGAAGAACAAGGTGCTACTTTGAAGCACAAGTGTGGTAAAAGGATAGTAGCATTGTCCCTTCCCTCTTTTTCTCTCATTTTTTTATTTGTTTGGGCCTTTCTCTTTTTTTATGGCCTCTTTTTTCGTCCGGAGTCTCATCCCGACTTATGGGGGAATCATAGTCTCCATCATCCTTTCCTCACTTGGGACAATGCTCTAATAATGATGATCACCACACTTTTATTTTTCTTACAACTCAAGAATTACAAGTCGGTACTTAGAACAAAGTATGACTCTATATGAATGCCTCCGGCGGTGTGCCGGGATGGTGCAATGAATCAAGAGTGACACGTATGGAAAATAATGCATGGTGGCTTTGCCACAAATACGGTGTCAACTACATGATCATGCAATGGCAATATGACAAAAGTAATGTATGTCATGATGATGATGGTGGAAGTTGCATGGCAATATATCTCGGAATGGCTATGGAAATGCCATGATAGGTAGGTATGGTGGCTGTTTTGAGGAAGATATAAGGATGTTTATGTGTGATAGAGCGAATCGTATCACGGGCTTTGGATGCACCGGCGAAGTTTGCACCAACTCTCAAGGTGAGAAAGGGCAATGCACGGTACCGAAGAGGCTAGCAAAGGCGGAAAGGTGAGAGTGCGTATAATCCATGGACTCAACATTAGTCAAAAGAACTCATATACTTATTGCAAAAATTTAGAAGCCATCAAAAAATTCAGTACTATGTGCATGCTCCTAGGGGGATAGATTGGTAGGAAAAGACCACCGCTCATCCCCGACCGCCACTCATAAGGATGCACAAGCCAGGTACACTTCATGTTTCAAATTTGTTACACAACTTTACCCATACGTGCATGCTACGGGACTTGCAAACTTCAACACAAATATTTCTCAAATTCACAATTATCAACTAGCACGACTTTGATATTATTACCTCCATATCTCAAAACAATTATCAAGCACCAAACTTCTCTTAGTATTCAATTTACTCAAAAGAAAGTTTCACATGTCTTGAACACTAAGTATATTAACATTAAGAGAATTACCATGCTATTAAAGACTCTCAAAATAATCTAAGTGAAGCATGAGAGATCAATAGTTTCTTTAAAACAAACCCACCACCGTGCTCTAAAAGATATAAGTGAAGCACTAGAGCAAAAAATTATCACGCTCAAAAGATATAAGTGAAGCACTATGAGCAAAACTATCAAGCTCAAAAGATATAAGTGAAGCACATAGAGTATTCTAACAAATTCCAATTCATATATGGCTCTCTCAAAAGGTGTTTACAGCAAGGATGATTGTGGTAAACTAACAAGCAAAGACGCAAATAATACAAGACGCTCCAAACAAAACACATATCATGTTGGTGAATAAAAATATAGCTCCAAGTAAATTACCGATGGAAGTGGACGAAAGAGGGGATGCCTTCCGGGGCATCCCCAAGCTTTGACTTTTTGGTGTCCTTGGATTATCTTGGGGGTGCCATGGGCCTTCCCAAGCTTAGGCTCTTGCCACTCCTTGTTCCATAATCCATCAAAAGAATTCACCCAAAACTTGAAAATTCACAACACAAAACTCAACAGAAATCTCGTGAGCTCTGTTAGAGAAAGAAAACGAAAGACTACTTCAAGGTACTGTAATGAACTCATTATTTATTTATTTTGGTGTTAAACCTACTGTATTCCAACTTCTCTATGGTTTATAAACTATTTTACTAGCCATAGATTCATCAAAATAAGCAAAGAACTCACATAAAACAGAATCTGTCAAAAACAGAACAGTCTGTAGCAATCTGTAACTAACGCAAACTTCTGGAACTCTAAAAATTCTACCAAAATAGGAAGTCCTTAAAATTTTGTTTATGAACAGCAGCAAAAAGAATCAACGCAAAAGCACGTTTCTGTGATTTATCATAACTAAATTTGTGCGTGCAAAGTTTCTGTTTTTCAGCAGAATCAAATCAACCATCATCGTAGGTTATCCAATAGGTTCTACTTGGCACAAACACTAATTAAAACATAAAACCACATCCAAACATAAGGTAGATGGATTATTTATTCCTAAACAGAAGCAAAAACAAAAACACAAAATAAAATTGGGTTGCCTCCCAACAAGCGCTATCGTTTAACGCCCCTAGCTAGGCATAAAAGCAAGGATAGATCTAGGTATTGCCATCTTTGGTAGGGAATCCATAAGTGGCTCTTATGATAGATTCATATGGTAATTTTATTTTCTTTCTAGGGAAGTGTTCCATGCCCTTTTTAAGGGAAATTGGAATCTAATATTCCCTTCCTTCATATCAATAATTGCACCAATCGTTCTAAGGAAAGGTCTACCAAGAATAATAGGACATGAAAGATAGCAATCTATATCAAGAACGATAAAATCTACGGGCACATAATTCCTATTTGCTACAATAAGAACATCATTAATTCTTCCCATAGGTTTTTTAATAGTGGAATCCGCAAGATGCAAGTTTAGAGAGCAATCATCAAAATCACAGAAATCTAGCAAATCACATAAAGCTTTGGGAATAGTGGAGACACTAGCACCCAAATCACACAAAGCATGAAACTCATAATCTTTAATTTTAATTTTTATAGTAGGTTCCCACTCGTCATAGATTTTCTAGGGATATAAACTTTCAACTCAAGTTTTCTTCATAAGATTGCATCAAGGCATCAACAATGTGTTTGGTAAAGGCCTTATTTTGACTATATGCATGAGGAGAATCTAGCACGGATTGCAACAAGGAAATACAACCAATCAAAGAGCAATTTTCATAATTAAATTCCTTGAGATCCAAAATAGTGGGTTTAGCAACATCATGGTTTTTATTTATTTCAATCCCACTTTCATGAATTTCATCATCAAGATCTAGAAACTCCGAATTCTTAGAACGCCTTCTAGGTAAAGGAAGATCATATTCAGTTTCATCAAGATTCATATTGCAAAACAAAGATTTAATGGGGGACACATCAATAACTTTTAGATCTTCATCTTGATTTTCATAGGAATTGGAAGAACACGCTTTAATAAAGGCATCTTTGGAAGCACGCATCCTAGCGGTTCTTTCTTTGCACTCATCAATGGAAATTCTCATGGATTTGATAGACTCATTGATATCATGCTTAGGAGGAATAGATCTAAGCTTTAAAGAATCAATTTCAAGATAAATTCTATCAACGTTCCTAGCCAAATCATCAACTTTAAGCAATTTCTCTTCAAGCAAAGTATTAAAATTCTTTTGTGAATTCATAAACTCTTTAACACTACTCTCAAATTCAGAGGGCATCTTATTAAAATTTCCATAAGAGTTGTTGTAGGAATTTCCATAATTATTAGAAGGATTACTAGGATAAGGCCTAGGATTAAAATTCTCTCTATAAGCGTTGTTTCCAAAACTATTCCTACCAACAAAATTCACATCCATAGATTCATTGTTATTCTCAAGCAAAGTAGATAAAGGCATATCATTGGGATCAAGAGGAGTATTTTTAGGAGCAAACATCTTCATAAGTTCATCCATCTTTTCACTCAAAACATTGATTTCTTCTATAGCATGCACTTTTTTACTAGAAGATCTTTCGATGTGCCATTGAGAATAATTAGCCATAATATTATTTAGCAATTTGGTAGCATCCCCTAATGTAATTTCCATAAAAGTGCCTCCCGCGGCCGAATCTAAAAGATTTCTAGAAGCAAAATTCAATCCGGCATAAAAATTTTGTAAGATCATCCATAAATTCAAACCATGAGTATGGCAATTGCGAAGCATTAATTTCATTCTTTCCCAAGATTGGGCAACATGCTCATGATCAAGTTGTTTAAAATTCATGATGTCGTTCCTAAGAGTGATAATCTTAGCGGGAGGAAAATACTTAGAGATAAAAGCATCTTTGCGCTTGTTCCAAGAATCAATACTATTTTTAGGCAAAGATGAAAACCAAACTTTAGCATGATCTCTAAGCGAAAACGGAAATAAGTTTAGTTTGACAATATTGTTATCCGTATATTTCTTCTTTTGCATATCACACAAATCAACAAAATTGTTTAGAAGAGTAGCGGCATCTTCACTAGGAAGGCCGGCAAATTGATCTTTCATAACAAGATTCAGCAAAGCGGTATTGATTTCACAAGACTCATCATTATTAAGAGGAGCAATCAGAGTACTAAGGAAATCATTATTATTGGTATTCGAGAAATCACACAATTTGGTATTATATTGTGCCATGGCAACAAGTAATCCAACACACAAGCAAATAGAAAGGCAACGGGAAAAAGGCAAACGGAAAAGAGAGGAGGAGATTGGGAAAGAGAGGGCAAATAAAATGGCAAGGGTGAAGTGGGGGAGAGGAAAACGAGAGGCAAATGGCAAACAATGTAATGCGAGAGATAGGGATTGCGATGGGTACTTGGTATTGTTGACTTGCTTGCGTGAGCCTCCCCGGCAACGGCGCCAGAAATTCTTCTTGCTACCTCTTGAGCACTGCGTTGGATTTCCCCGAAGAGGAGAGGATGATGCAGCAAAGTAGCGTAAGTATTTCCCTCAGTTTCTGAAAACCAAGGTATCAATCCAGTAGGAGACCACACACAAGTCCCTCGTACCTACACAAAACGATAGCAACTCGCAACCAACGCTTAGGGGTTGTCAATCCCTTCACGGTCACTTACGAGAGTGAGATCTGATAGAGATAATATTTTTGGTATTTTTGATAGATAGATGCAAAGTAAAAAGTAAAAGGCAAAGTAAAAACAAAGCAAGTAAATAAAGTGATAGAGATTGATATGATGAGAATAGACCCGAGGGCCATAGGTTTCACTAGTGGATTCTCTCAAGAGCATAAGTATTCTACGGTGGGTGAACAAATTACTGTTGAGCAATTGACAGAATTGAGCATAGTTATGAGTATATCTAGGCAATGATCATGTATATAGGCATCACGTCCAAAACAAGTAGATCGAAACGATTCTGCATCTACTAGTATTACTCCACCCATCGACCGCTATCCAGCATGCATCTAGAGTATTAAGTTAAAAATAGAGTAACGCCTTAAGCAAGATGACATGATATAGAGGGATAAATTCATGCAATATGATAAAAAACCCAACTTGTTATCCTCGATGGCAACAATACAATGCGTGCCTTGCAACCCTTTCTGTCACTGCGTAAGGACACCGCAAGATTGAACCCAAAGCTAAGCACTTCTCCCATTACAAGAACTACCAATCTAGTTGGCCAAACCAAAAAGGATAATTCGAAGAGACTTGCAAAGATAACTCAATCATACATAAAAGAATTCAGAGAAGAATCAAATATTTTCCATAGATAATACTGGATCATAAACCCACAATTTATCGGTCTCAACAAACACGCCGCAAAAAGAAGATTACATCGAATAGATCTCCACGAGAGAGGGGGAGAACATTGTATTGAGATCCAAAAAGAGAGAAGAAGCCATCTAGCTACTAGCTATGGACCCGAAGGTCTGAAGTACACTACTCACACTTCATCGGAGGGGCTATGGTGATGATGTAGAAGCCCTCCGTGGTGGATGCCCCCTCCGGCGGAGCTCCAGAACAGGCCCCAAGATGGGATCTCGTGGATGCAGAAGGTTGCGGTGGTGGAATTAGGTTTTTGGCTCCTTTTCTGATCGTACGGGGATACGTAGGTATATATAGGAGGAAGGAGTATGTCGGTGGAGCGTCAGGGGGGCCACGAGGTAGGGGGGCACGCCCAGGGGGGCGCCCTCCACCCTCGTGACCGCCTCTGGCACTTCTTGGAGTAGGGTCTAAGTCTCCTGGATCACGTTCGGTTGGAAAATCATGTTCCCGAAGGTTTCATTCCGTTTGGACTCCGTTTGATATTCCGTTTCTTCGAAACACTGAAATAGGCAAAAAACAACAATTCTGGGCTGGGCCTCCGGTTAATAGGTTAGTCCCAAAAATAATATAAAAGTGGAAAATAAAGCCCAATATAGTCCAAAACAGTAGATAAAGTAGCATGGAGCAATCAAAAATTATAGATACGTTGGAGACGTATCAGACCCCGTGGTGTGGAGGGCTGGATGAAGAGTAGACGGTGGAGGGGTGGATGAACAGTAGACGGTGGAGGGGTGGTTGAACAGTAGCTGGGGGAGTAGCGCGCGGTGGAGGCTGGATGAATAGGAGCCCGTGGAGGCTGGAGGAGGTCGCTGGTGGAGATGAACAGTATCCCATGGAGTCCCGTTTTGCAGTACGCCACACCCCTCCCGATGAACAGGACCCCCGTTTCGACCATAGGAGGTCCATTTCCTCCATTTTGCGGTACACCACACCCCTCCCAATGAACAGGACCCCCGTTTCGACCGTAGGAGGTCCGTTTCCTCCGGTTTGCGGTATGCCACACCTCTCCCGATCAACAGGACCCCCGTTTCGGCCATAAGAGGTATGTTTCCTCTGTTTTGCGGTACGCCACACCCCTCCCGATCAACAGGACCCTGTTCCGAACGTAGGAGGTCCGTTTCCTCCGTTGTGCGGTACGCCAGGCCTCATTTCCATCGCGTGTTCCGTCCAAGCCCTCCCGATGAACATGACCACACATTTCGTTCCGACCTAGCCGGTTGGCTCCCCATGAACATGACGACGACGCTATTTCTCTGTTCCGACCCAGCCATGTACGTATGCGCGAGTAGGCGTTCGAGACCCTGCCCGTATGTACGTACGTGGCCGTATTTTCTTTCTTGCATCGTCGCCATTATACATACGTGTACATGCTACGTGCGCGCCTCTACTACGACACGTGCGCGCCTCTACAACGACCAGTATGTACGTACATGTTCGCAACCAGAATGACAACCCTACGTACGCTTCGACCAGGTGGGTCCCGACTGTCAGGCACTTCCTTGCCTGCGAAGATGTAGCTGGTGGGTCCCAGTAGTCAGGGGGGCGAATCGTTTTTTTTTCTAACGCACTTCCTTGCGTGCGAAGATGTAGCTGGTGGGTCCCAACAGTCAGGGGGAAATGTTTTTTTCGCGAAATAGATGGCCCGTCCAGTGGGTCCCTGCTGTCAGGTGGAGGAATATTTATTTGCGCGTAGTAAGGAGGCACTTCCTTGCTGCGGCCGTGGACCCAGCTGTCAGCCTCTCCACGTATAGTCCACGTCTGATGGAAGCCATTCCTTGACCACGTTCATCATGCCGTGCCGAGAGCACCAGGGTGGTGGACGACGGCGAGGCCTGGGAAGGGGACGACGCGGAGCCGGGGAAGACGCGGCAGTGGATGCCCATGCATAGAGGAGTACGAGGGTTCACTGGTTCACTGCAGTGTGAGGCTGCCGTCGCTGGAGAATAACATGGGGTGTGGGTGAGTAGAGGGATGGCCTGGCAAGCGGTGGGAGTAGTAGGGGGCAGTGAGGCCTCTGCCGCATCGCAGCCGGCCACAGGAGGCAGGAGCACGAGGCACGACCGGCGCTGGTTTGGGCGGCTGGAGAAAGAAGACCAGAGGTTGAAGAAGCACTACGGCCGTTGGATGGACATCGTACGGTCACTGGAGCTAGAATCGTGCATATTGACTAAGTTGACAAAGCCCTTCGTCCCCGTCAACTAAGTAGGCCCACAAGTCAGCCTGCCACTATACTGGGTCCGAGCTAACAGGGGGAGTATTCATTTTTTTGTGCGTAATAAGGAGGCACTTCCTTGCGTGCAAAGATATAGCTGGTGGGTCCGAGCTGTCAGCGGTGGTAACATTTTTTTCACGAAATACAGAGGCCCTTTCGGTGGGTCCCTGATGTCAGGTGGAGGAATCATTATTTTACGCGTAATAAGGAGGCATTTCCTTGTGTGCGGTCGTGGACCCAGCTGTCGGCCTCTCCACGTACAGTCCACTTCAGATGCATGTCGGTCATTGACCACGTTGACCAGGCCGCGCCGAGAGCACCAGGGCGATGGACGACGGCGAGGCCTAGGAAGGGAACGACACGGAGGCAGGGAAGACTTGGCAGTTGTTTCCCACGCGGAGGGGAGTACGACTGTACGAGGGTTTACTGGTTCGTTTGCCATCGCTGGAGAATAACAACAGGTGTGGGTGAGTAGAGGGATGGCTAGGCCAGCGATGGGAGTACTGTAGGGCGGTGAGGCCTGCGCGGCAGCACAGCTGGCCGCGGGGAGGAGGGAGCAGGCAGTCACGCCGGTGCTTGTTTGAGCGGCTGGAGCAGGAAGAGCAGAGATTGAAGAAGCACGGCGGCCGTTGGATGGACATCCAATATTCACTTCTTGTGTGTCAACCTTTTTTTAGGAAAGCCTTAAATCTGTGGAAAACAGCATACAACCCATCTGCCATTATTTCTAATAATTTACAGCCCATTTGCTAATTTTTAAGGTTTTTTTGGAGCCCATATTCGTTTTGTTAGCATTACAGCCCATATTGTGGCCATGGTTAAAAAATTGTACGAAATTTTGCATATTTTGGTGCGGTCCGAACTGTTTTTAATCCCGAAATTTCGACTCACATTCAAACTAATTTTAAAAATAAATGTATATCAATATAAAATCCAACAAATTTCCACGCATAAAAATTAATGTAATTTAAAATCTCGAAATGAAAAAAAGATATTTGAAACTAATTGTCGGTTTGATGTGTTTTGAAAATGTACAGCCCATTTCTCATTACTGATAGGCCATTTTCTCGGCCAGTCGAATGAATCTCTCCTCGTCTTGAAAGATTTGCAGCCCAACAGGCCTGACAAAGCGACTTACTTGGCAAATCACAAAAAAACTGGGTTGTGGCCTTGGACCCAGCTGTCAGCCTCTCCATGTACAGTACTCTTCCGATGGAAGTCGGTCATTGACCACATTGACCACGCCGCGCCAAGAGCACCAAGGCGGTGGATGACGGCGAGGCCTAGGAAGGGGACGACGCGGAGCCGGGGACGACGCGGCAGTGGATGCCCATGCAAAGAGGAGTACACTAGTTCACTGGTTCGGCTGCGGCGTGAGGCTGCTGTCGCCGCAGAATAACAGGGGGTGTGGGTGAGTAGAGGGATACCCTGGGCCAGCGGTGGGAGTAGTAGGGGCGGTGAGGCCTCCGCGGCATCACAGCCGGCCACGAGAGGCAGGAGCACGCGGCACGACCGGTGCTACTTTGGGCGGCTGGAGCAAGAAGACCAGAGGTTGAAGAAGCATTATGGCCGTTGGATGGACATCGTACGGTCTCTGGAGCTAGAATCATTCATATTGACTAAGTTGACAAAGCCCTCCGTCCACGTCAACTTAGTAGGCCCACAAGTCAGCCACCCACTATGGTGGGTCCCAGCTAGCAGGGGGTATTCATATTTTGGTGCGTAATAAGGAGGCACTTCCTTGCGTGTGAAGATATAGCTGGTGGGTCCGACCTGTCACCGGGGGGAACATTTTTTTGCGAAATACAGAAGCCCTTCCCACGTACAGTGCACGTACAGTGCGTAATAAGGAGGAACTTTCCTTGCGTGCGACCATGGACCTCGTGGGTCCCAGCCGTCAGTCTCTCCACATATAGTCCTCTTCCGATGACTCTCGTATGTTGACCACGCCGTGCCGAGCGCACTGAGGTGGTGGACGATGGCAAGGCCCCAGACTGGAATGACCCAGAGATGGGGAAGACGCGGCAGTGGAGTCGCAGACGGAGAGGAGTGGGAAGCTTGACTGGTTCAGGTGCGGGGTGGGCCTACACTCGGCAGAGAATAACAGGAGGTGCGGAGTGGATGGATGGCCTAGCCGTCGGCGGGGTAGCGTTTCGCTGAGGAGCGCCAAAACAACGCCGCTGGACACCGAAGGCTGGAGCAGGTGGTTCCGGCAGCGCTGGGAGAAGAAGACGATAGATTGAAGAAGAATGCCGGCCGTCGGATGTAAATCCAACGCCTTCTTAGGCTTCGACCTAGTGGCCCACATGTCAGCCAGTCCATTTGTTTTTTAGTCCATTTGGTGGGCTGGGTGAAACAATGATGTAGCATCTATGCAGCCCGTTTAAATCCCATTTGCATTTTTCTCGAAATCCGCGGACTTGCTGGGCTGGGTGAAAATATCATGTTGGGCTAGACGGAGAAATGTTATAAAAACTTAAACACATGATTGCATGTCAATAAAATCTTTGCAAGCTTATGTACACAATCACTAGGAGTTAACTTGGCAAGTTATATATAAACAATTATTATTATTATTTTGAAAGAACTTTCAACTTATGAAATAAAATATCATTTTTATTTGATGAGTTAATAGTATGTGGGGTATTATTATTATTTAGGCTAGACGTGGGACAGTTGAGTTGGCTCTAGGGGAAAGTACTGGGAGAAAACTCAGTTTACATCGAAAAAGAAAGTCGGAGAAAATTCAGAGAACTGCTGGGTCCACCTGAGGAGAGGAATATGTTGGGAGGAAGGAGATTCAAAGCACGGCAGCCGAGTGAACTAGTTTTTTTACGGACAAGTGAACTAGTTTACATACATAAGCAAATAGCCACTAAAAAAGCAATCAGGTTAATGGGTTCTTAAAAGAAATATTTCGGACAAAACAGATAATTACGACACATAGGCTATTGCATGAAACACTCAGATGATAAAGGTGCTTATAAACAGATAAAGTACAACATCTAGACCTTCCTGGCACGCTTGATCATGACGTTGCGGCTGTCTGTGTACTCGTCAGTTATGGGAAGTAGACACGCCCTCATGCCCAAGATCTGCCTGTACATGTCGTAGCATGTGTATGCGTCCTTGGCCGCGTAGGTTATGTAGGCTAGATTTATAGGTACCTCCCACGTGTTTAGGTCGTCTTCTTTCATGTTGGCGTATCAGGGGTCGATGATGGTCTCAGCGAGGTCAACCATGGAGTCCTTCTCCTGCCCGTTGCTGATGATCTTGTATTGCTTCTGGATGTCGACAAGCTTGTTGCACCAGATGGCCGAATCATCGCGTTCTTCCTTCTCTCCACTGTAGCGAAGGTGCAATCGGTGCTGCCGTTGAAACAGGCGAATGCTCCAGAACCTGGTGCAGCCATAGGACTAAGGCGACGCAAAGCTTCACCGAGTCCGTATCGTTGGTGTACATCACATTCAACTTGGTGCAGCCATAGGACTGAACGGCGAACTAAGTCCTTGCTGAAGTCCATATCCAGCAGGCTCACCCCTCGGATCGCCATTGGAGTCTCTTCGAGTGAACGAGTGTGTAGGTGGCGGCAGCAGTTCGCTTTTCAGCTCTTGGGGAACTGGATTCAACAGTAAGCTGAGTGTGTACAGGTGACAACAGTTACTACCCCTCCCTCGTCCGCTGCACGCCCGGCAGAAGATGCACCCACGGCGCATTCAAACGCCTCCATTAAGAAACCTACTCCGGCCACACGTCGGTTCACGAGCGGGTCTGTATTGGTACTGTAATAACAGGAGTTAGTGGTCACTTTACTTAAATTTAATTAGCTTTAATAGAAATTTATACTTAAAACAAGCAATGCATTGGCTCATTCTATCAGTGCCACAGGATTAACATGCACAACAATTAGAATTATTATTCTCAGGACGCACACGATCAGCACAGTTGTCGCACTTTCACAAAGATAATACTACCAAGTTTGAACCGTTTGTTATGGTTGCTGTCCTCTGCATCATCATGCCGTGTTTCCCAGCTTGCAAGATTCAGAACCAACAAATAAGATCCAAATAATAAGTACAACAAAGATGCCTACACATCTCATTGATTCCCAGCTTGCAAGATTCAGAACCAACAAATAAGATCCAAATAATAAGTACAACAAAGATGCCTACACATCTCATTGATTCCCATCTTGCAAGATTCAGAAGCAACAAATAAGATTCAAATAATAAGTACAACAAAGATGCCTACACATCTCATTAATTCCCAGCTTGCAAGATTCAGAACCAACCCATTAGAGCCTTTTGATAAAGTGAATATCGGGATTAAATCCATCTTGGCTAGCCATGTCATACAATCGAAGAACTTGGCGAATGCTCTTGACCGTCACAACATCTATTGTTGAGTATGTGACGCCCCCGATTCAATCGTACACTAATCATGCACGCAAATGTGTACGATCAAGATCAGGGACTCACGGGAAGATATCACAACACAACTCTACAAATAAAATAAGTCATACAAGCATCATAATACAAGCCAGGGGCCTCGAGGGCTCGAATACAAGTGCTCGATCATAGACGAGTCAGCGGAAGCAACAATATCTGAGTACAGACATAAGTTAAACAAGTTTTCCTTAAGAAGGCTAGCACAAACTGGGATACAGATCGAAAGAGGCGCAGGCCTCCTGCCTGGGATCCTCCTAAACTACTCCAGGTCGTCGTCAGCGGGAAGCACGTAGTAGTAGGCACCTCCAGTGTAGTAGGGGTCGTCGTCGACGGTGGCGTCTGGCTCCTGGACTCCAGCATCTGGTTGCGACAACCAGAAAGAAAGGAAAGGGGAAAAAGGGGGGAGAAAGCAACCGTGAGTACTCATCCAAAGTACTCGCAAGCAAGGAACTACACTACATATGCACGGGTGTATGTGTAAGGAGGCCATATCAGTGGACTGAACTGCAGAATGCCAGAATAAGAGGGGGATAACTAATCCTGTCGAAGACTACGCTTCTGGCAGCCTCCGCCTTACAGCATGTAGAAGAGGGTAGATTGAAGTCCTCCAAGTAGCACCTCCAAGTAGCATCTCCAAATAGCATCTCCAAGTAGCATCTCCAGTAGCATCGCATAGCATAATCCTACCCGGCAATCCTCTCCTCGTCGCCCTGCGGAAAAGCGATCACCGGGTTGTATGTGGAACTTGGAAGGGTGTGTTTTATTAAGTATCCGGTTCTAGTTGTCATAAGGTCAAGGTACAACTCCAAGTCGTCCTGTTACCGAAGATCGCGGCTATTCGAATAGATTAACTTCCCTGCAGGGGTGCACCACATTCCCCACCACGCTCGATCCCATTTGGCCGGACACACTTTCCTGGGTCATGCCCGGCCGCGGAAGATCAACACGTCGCAGCCCCACCTAGGCACAACAGAGAGGCCAGCATGCCGGTCTAAACCTAAGCACGCAGGGGTCTGGGCCCATCGCCCTGAGCACACCTGCACGTTGCGTGGGCGGCCGAGAGCAGACCTAGCCTAGTGGCGTTCCAGTCCAATTCGGCGCGCGCCACTCCGTCGCTGACGTCTGAAGTGCTTCGGCTGATACCACGACGTCGGGATACCCATAACTACTCCCGCGTAGATGGTTAGTGCGTATAGGCTCGTAGCTAACTCAGATCAAATACCAAGATCTCGTTAAGCGTGTTAAGTATCCGCGAACGCCTAACAGGGCCAGGCCCACCTGTCTCCTAGGTGGTCTCAACCTGCCCTGCCGCTCCGCCACAAAGTAACAGTCGGGGGCCGTCGAGAACCCAGGCCCACCTCTACCGGGATGGAGCCACCTGTCCTTTCAGCCCCCCATCTCCGAACAGTATCACAGGTAATGTAACAGTGTAAAGTATATAGTATATGCCCGTGATCACCTCCCGAAGTGATCACAGCCCAGTAGTATAGCATGGCAGACCGACAAGAATGTAGGTCCAATAATGATAAACTAGCATCCTATACTAAGTATTTAGGATTGCAGGTAAGGTATCAACAGATGTAGCAAGAATGTCAGGCTATGCATCAGAATAGGATTAACGGAAAGCAGTAACATGCTACACTACTCTAATGCAAGCAGTATAGAGAAGAGTAGGCGATATCTGGTGATCAGGGGGGGGCTTGCCTGGTTGCTCTGGCAAGAGAGAGGGGTCGTCAACTCCGTAGTCGAACTGGGCAGCAGCAGTGTCGGTCTCGGTGTCTAGCGGAAGAAGAGGGGGGAAGAAACAATGAATATTTAAGCAAACAGATGCATGACGATGCATGACATGTCAAGAAGCGATGCTAGGCATGCCCTAACGTGGTATGAGGTGGTACTGGTTAAGGGGGAATCATCCGGGAAAGTATTCCCGGTGTTTCGTGTTTTCGGGCAGAGGAGCCGGAGGGGGAAAGTTGCGGGTTCAATAGGTTAGGGGGGTGTGGTGGACGAACGGACTGCGTATCCGAATTCGTCACGTCGTTCTGAGCAACTTTCATGTTGAAATTATTTTAATCCGAGTTACGGATTAAAAGATATGATTTTTTTAAAGATTTTATTAATTTCTGGAATTTAATCAATTAATTATTTAATTTGAAAATTGGAATTATGACATCAGCATGATGCCATGCTGACGTCAGCAGTCAACAGGGTTGACTAGGTCAACCCTGACATGTGGGTCCCGTTCGTCATACTCTATTAACTAATTATCTTAGTTAAGTTTAATTAACAGTAGTTAATTAGGTTAATTAGTCATTAGGTTTAAATAATCAGGATTAATCAAATTAATTATTTACTTAATTAATTAATTAATTTTATTCATTATTATTTTTATTAATTATATTTATCTAAATTCCTTTTCCCTTTTCTTTTATTTTAAAAACGTCCTAGGGGTGGGGCCCCATGTCATAGGCAGGGGGTGGAACG
>NC_057798.1:520147805-520148771 GCF_018294505.1 Triticum aestivum | reverse complement strand
TGCGTATCCGGAATCGTCTCGTCGTTCTGAGCAACTTTCATGTTGAAAATATTTTAATCCGAGTTACGGATTAAAAGATATGATTTTCTAAAGATTTTATTAATTTCTGGAATTTAATTAATTAATTAATTAATTCGAAAAATGAATTTATGACGTCAGCATGATGTCATGCTGACGTCAGCAGTCAACAGGGTTGACTTGGTCAACCTGACAGGTGGGTCCCGTTCGTTAGTGACTGTTAACTAATTATCTTAGTTAAGTTTAATTAACAGTAGTTAATTAGGTTAATTAGTCATTAGGTTTAATTAATCAGGATTAATTAAATTAATTATTTACTTAACTAATTAATTATTTAATTAATTTTATTCATTATTATTTTTATTAATTATATTTATCTAAATTCCTTTTTCCTTTTTCTCTTTTTTTAAACGTTCTGGTGGTGGGGCCCCCATGTCATAGGCAGGGGCCGGTCCAGTCAGCCTGGCTGACCGAGTCAACAGACCGGCCGGGCCCCTAGGGCCCACGGTTCAGTGACCCAGGGGGTGGCCCCGTGTCGGCCACGTCGGCAGCCGGCATTGGGGGCTCCGGTGGGCGTCCGCGGCGGAGGGGGCGCCGGACTTCGCCGGAATCGTCGCCCGGCGGCCAAAAGGGGCCGCGGGTGGGTGCGTTCGAATGGGGAGAGGACGCCGCGTCCATTGGTGGCAAGGCCACGGCCGGACTCGGCCGGAAATGGCGCCGGCGAGCGTCGGAGGCGGCGGGGTGGTTCAGGTCTTCGTCGACAGCGCGCTACGGGGGCCGAGGGGGGGTCGCGCGGCGCGCTGAGCACCACGGGCTCGGCCCCGTGACCATTTGGTCACCGGGGGGGCGCCGGCGACGAGATCCACGACGCGGGGGCGTTCAGGTGCGGCGGCTCGCCGGGGCCGAGGCTCGGGCGAGGAGAAGGGAGAGGGAGGCCGGGGAGCACGT
>NC_057798.1:520131941-520147557 GCF_018294505.1 Triticum aestivum | reverse complement strand
TGCCGACCGGGGGAGGGGGGATATGGGAGTGAGGGGGTGGGCCGGGCCAGGGGCTGGCCGGCTGGGCCAGGTGGGCTTGGCCCAGTTGGGCCAAGGGGGGTTCCCTTTTTCTCCTTTTGTTTTATTTTTCTTTTCTTATTTTTACTTTTCTGTTTTAATTCATTTAATAATATCCAGACACTTTACAAAAATGTGTGCACCCCACCATAATTAACTTTATAATATTAGACAACCCCCGAACATTTTAGTTTTAATTCCTGAAAACTTTTATTGTCATTATAATCTTGAATTTTAATTTCGAAACCGTTTCGATCTAACCCGTGGTTAACTACAGTGACAGAGGTGACGTGTCATCATTAGGAGGGATTACTGTAGCTTAATTATCCGGGTGTTACAGAGTATTCCCATTTGCATAGCATGTTTGCACAGCACAAACAAGGAGACAGGAGAGCATGATTTCACTTTAATAGCGGCCTCCTTGAACTCAACCTCCAGCTCCACTAGGATGAGGTCTGCCTGGAGTTCCATGATTCAATTCATGCGCCTTTTTCTGCGGTTCACCTGAAATGAAGCAAAGATTGCATCATTCAGCTAGCAAGAAGTACTTGCTCTTGTGAGCTGGCAGGTTCTTCTTTAGTAGTTGCACTAAAATTGAGGAACATTAAGGTTGGTTGTCCGGCTCATGTAAGGTGCAACTATAATTTTCTTATCCTTTTGTGCAGTTCCACTAAAATAAAGTGCCATTGTGGTGACAGTGACGGCTCCATCTTGCAAAGGCTAATAAAATGTTGCACGAGATTACCAGTAGAACTTGACGGAGATTTTGGAAACTCCAATCACCATTTTGTGCAGTTCCACCAAAATTGAGAGATGTTGCCCACGTGACATTTTAGTTGAACTGCACAAGACACTCATTCCAAAAAAAGTGTTTTGTGCAGTTCCCCAAAAGGTTAGGATAGCAACAAGGTGAAATGGATATCCCTATCTGCACAAAATGATAGAAAGTAAATAGTTGCTGGTCAATAAGAATATACGAAACATATACAAAATGAAAATAAGCATCTTAATTATGTTCATGGCAATCACGCAAGGACAGTAGAAATTTTAAAACGTCAGCAATGCTTCATGTAACCAGAAGCATTACGATCAACAATGAGATTCCTCAGATATGGGATTACTTTAATGGTGGCATTGCTTGTTTACCAGACACAGTAAATCAACAGCAGCTAAAGAGTTGGTTTAAGGGCATGGGACCATGGGGACACCAGGACACTCAGCAGCGTAAAGGAGCAACTTACTTATCATACTGGGGAAAACAGCAGGAGTGCCATTTGTAACATAGTTTAATTGCATCTTATCACTGGAGGCATTAGATTAACAATAACACTAGTTAGACATGTCCCTAAGGTAAGAGTGTGATCGCTTCATTTTACATGCACCCTTACATTAACAACAGCAAAAGGTTGGTATAAGGACATGCGACAGTGGATGCATCAGCGCAATGTACCTACAAGGAGGCATAAAGTGGTGATGCCGAGCTTGTTCACGCTATGTGAGGGCAGCAAACCTAATCCTGGAGACCTTTTACTATGCAAGGGCAACAAATCTAATCCTGGAGACCTTTTACTATGTGAGGGCAGCAAATCTAATCCTGAGACCTTTTACTATGTGAGGGCAACAAATCTAATCCTGAGACGTTTTACTATGTGAGGGTAGCAAATCTAATCCTGAGACCTTTTACTATGTGAGGGCAGCAAATCTAATCCTGGAGACCTTTTACTACGTGATGGCAGCAAATCTAATCCTGGACATACTCTGTTGACTTGTCCACCAGCCGCCACTTTCTATCCTTTTTTCAACCAATAATAGATCTGTTCCTTATCCAGTTTGTACTATGTTTTCCCATTATTTCCCTTTTCAACCAAGAGACTGGTTGGGTATCCGGTCTCTACTACTTTCACCATATTATTTCCTCTTTGAATCAAGTCCTAGATTCATTCTACAACTTTCCCCCCTTTCTTCGTTGTTTGAACAAAGCCCTAGATTCAAATGCATGAAGTAGCTTTACCTCTAATAATACTAAAAATTTAGGTGGCTTTGGAAGAGCTGATGGGAGTAGAAAAAGATGCACATGCAGACACGTGGGGAGCTGGGGCAGTAGAGCAAGGCCACTTTCAAAGAACTTATACCTGAGGGTCGCCAGGATGTCGGTGGCGGCAGGTCAGAACTGCGGACAATACGGCAGGGAGGAAGAAGGGTCGGAGGACCTCCCGAGCCGGCGCTGTGTCGGAGAGAATGGCACGGGCAGAGGATCGGGCCCCTCAGGCAGCCGTGGGTTTCCTCCCTCGGCGGCGATGACCGTGTGAACGATGCACCTTTTAGTCATCTACACACACCGGCCGAAGGGATCCGGTCAGATCTGTGACCAGCGGTGAGCAGAGAGAAAATGTTGCTACCGCTGTTTTGTTTATATCTGGAGAGGATGAGAGAATGAAGAGAGCAACCCTAGTAAAGCAAGTGCTCAGGCCCCTGCATCCATATATAGTGGAGTGATTATCTTTTTTCTCTCCACAACAAGTGTTTCAATTTGTCTACGTGGCATTAAAGAAAAGAAACTCTCTATTTAAGGTGACTACTCTACGACTCCTACTTACTACTACAGTATTGTTCACTTGTGCTCCCCGCCCCTCCATTCATTGAACAACCCCACGGGTGAATAAACATACAGGAAGTATTGTATTTATATAGAACGAACAAGCTCGAACTATTTTCGCGTAGTTAAAAGTTGAGGGCGGGGCTTTTCCCGGGCAGTACGCGTGGCAGTTTTTGGGTAGGCGGTTTGACAGAGAGGCGAGGAGGGTGAGCGAGTGGGGCTGTGCGATTTGATGGCGCGTTACTGCTGGAAAGACTTGTGATATGACCACTCACTATAGTCATGAATTACTGGCGCTTCGACCGGGGTGATGCCCCCCTTTCGTTCCGCGCTCTAATCTGGTGCATGACACGTCGACCCTGATGCTGGCTCTCCCACATGTCGGAGTAGTAAGAAGGAGCAAAGAGTGATGCGGTATATACTAGTACTATACTACTCCCTCCGTTCCTAAATATAAGTCTTTGGAGAGATTTCACTATGGACCACATATGGAGAAAAATGAGTGAATCGACACATAAAATGCATCTATATACATCCGTATGTGGTCCACAGTGAAATATCTATGAAGACTTATATTTAGGAACGGAGGGAGTACTACTCAGGTCGGAGGAGTGCGAACCACGGCAGCCCAGTGAACCAGTCGTGCGAACCACGGTAGCCTAGTGAACCAGCAGTAGAAAACAATGTGGTGATATGGTCATAAAAAACAATGTGCTACGGTCCACACTGTAGCATGTACAGTAACACTCCTCTTTGTTTGGATCCCTAAGTTAGAGCTAGTTTGGGTTGAAATAGCCTCAAATTATCGAAACAAGAGGGGTTAGTTTGAGCTAGTTTGCTCTAACCAAGCTAAAAAAACTAGCCCGGTGGAGAGGTTCTAATTGGGTTAGTTATCCTCGGGCCCACTAAAAGAGAACTAAAATATCTCACCTGCCCGTACCAGATCGCTCCCCTAAAAAAATCTCACCTGCCCGCACCAAATCGCCCCCCCTCTCGCACGACTCCTCTCTATTCCCCATAGGGCCGCCCGCCCAAGCGCCGCTCGCCCTCTCTCTCCTCCGGCCGCCCTCTCCTTCTGGCCTTCGCCGCCCTACTCCGGCCGCCCTCTCCCTCTGACCTTCGAAGGTCTCCCCACTCCCCCTTCACCATTCATTTTTCTCCCTCTATCGTGCGCGGCGGCAGCGCATCTACCAGGGAGGCCGCGAGAGGGGTGAGTTTGTTCGTTCATTCTCTGTCTCACGGCCATATCATTGATCTTGCTTGCTCTAGCGCTAATTCTAATTTGGAAAAGTAGATCCTGATCAAACTTGCTATAGATTTGCGGTGCACGCATGGAATTGTTTGATGCTGCTTGAGGAGGTAATAAATCTTTCTAGAGGCCCAAAGATTCAGGTCACCTTTCTAGGTATTTCAATTTCAGGCTTGCATTATTTGTAGAGGCCCAAAGATTCAGTTCACCTTTCTAGGTATTTCAATTTCAGGCTTGCATTGTTTCTAGAGGCCCAAAGATTCAGTTCACCTTTCTAGGTATTTGAGTTTCAGGCTTGCATTATTTCTAGAGGCCCAAAGATTCAGTTCACCTTTCTAGGTATTTTAGTTACATGCTTACATTATTTCTAGAGGCCCAAAGATTCAGTTTACCTTTCTAGGTATTTCAGTTTCAGGCTTGCATTATTTCTAGAGGCCCAAAGATTTAGTTCACCTTTCTAGGTATTTAAGTTTCAGGCTTGCATTATTTCTAGAGGCCCAAAGATTCAGTTCACCTTTCTAGGTATTTCAGTTTCAAGCTTGCATTATTTCTAGAGGCCCAAAGATTCAGTTCACCTTTCTAGGTATTTCAGTTACATGCTTACATTATTTCTAGAGGCCCAAAGATTAAGTTCCCAGTCGGCGGCAAGCGGCCCTACTACCCATGCCGGTGTCGACCTCAACTCAAAAGGGCCGGCGTCGGAGGGGTTCCCGGGGCTTGGGCTCTACAGAGCCTTCCTCCAGAGCAACGATGGCGAGCTCCTCCCTGGGTGCGTGAGGGGCTCCGGGCTCCCTCCCTATCGTGAACGACTTCCGTGATGAGTTAGCTCATTCTTTGTTTCATGAAGTGTTTTTTTATTTTGTGAAGCTTGATTGACGACTTGTATGTTTAAGTGGGATATCTCATTTGTATGGGCAAAGTAAAAATTATCATGTTTTGCATGCTTTATTTGTATAGATGGTTCGTTTATGTCAATTGTGAGCAGGAGGAGGCCACAGAAGAGCCGGCCACACCAAGAGGGTGCTTGGATCCAAGGGACTTATTTTAGTCTGACTAAAAATAGGGTCCAAAGTAGTCAAATGATTGAGATAGAGCATTTATTGTCAATCTAACCCTGCCATCCATACACCTCTTTGGTTTAGAGTTAGTTCAGAGTTAGAATCTAACTCTAACCTCTAACTGAGTTAGAGTTCTCCTCGTCTCGGTTCATCGCCATCATACTTTCCCCATTCCTGTGTTTTCAGTATCCTGCGAATCAAAGAGGCCCTTTTTTCCGGGAAAAAATCAAAGAGGCCCTTAGACTAGTTTAGGTCCGGTCATTTTTTATAAACATGTTATGTCCAAAACTTAATGAACGTGCTCCGGTTTCCATGAAAATAATCCGGTTTCATGTAGTAATTCATTGATTTATTTATTCTTCTACAGGGGGTTTGCATGTAATTCGTGAGGTCTGAAATGTAAAGTACCCCGGCATATGCTCCGAGTCGTGCATGCACTACGACCCAGATGCTCTATGTCCCACATGTCGGTGAATGGGAGCACGTGGAAATAGCCTAGGAGTACATATAGGAGGATAAATGCGTGAAAAAATATGCACTATGAAGCGTAGCCGCGGTTCGAAAAGGATACCTAAAGTGATGACAGCTATAGGTCACACGCACCCAACTAGTGGTACTAGACATACGACTAATTTTCCCTCAAAAAAAAGAGGCACGAGTGCTCAGTACTCCTATTCTATAAACACGACTCCCATCTAACAACAGCGTCCGTGCTACAGCTAGCTCTCCTCCCTCGTTTCTCTCTTCTAATTCTAAACTCGTCCGATGCCCGGTGGGTGGGGTGGGTTTGCTCAACTGCGGCCCCACCTCACAGTGAAAACATTACGACTGGAATAAAAAATACCATATACTCCCTCCGTTCATAAATATAAGCCTTTTTAGATACTAGTTCAAATGGAATACAACATACAGATGTATGAAGACATAGTTTAGAGTGTAGATTCACTCATTTTGCTCCGTATGTAGTAGTCACTTGCTGGAATCTTTAGAAAGACTTATATTTGGGAAAGGAGGGAGTACTATACTAATAAAACATTAAGGCCACGAGGCGATGCAGTGCTGGTTACAGGAGGCAAGAAGAAGAGATGCATCCATCGACGACGTCCACCTCCTCGACTCAGGGCGCCGGCCCACCGAATGGCGCCTAAGTAGCAGTGGCTTTCATGGCCAGGTCAACGTGCTTCTGAACAATGGCGTCCAAAGATTCCTACCGCTGGAAGAAGGCCAACGTCTTTCTGTCCTTGCTTGCCTTGTAGTGGCCTATGTAGACGATTTCCTCGTAGACATGGATGTGCAGGTCGACGGTTTCTTGCATGGCGAGGCGCTGCGCGACAAGCGCGGCCTCGAGGTGCACATTCTTCGTCGCGACCTCCAGCACCTGCAGGGCCACCAGGGCTTGAAAGAGTTCGTCACCATGTAGGCCGATGAGGGTGGCAGGCAATGAGGAGCCTGGGTGCGCGGGCTGGAGTAGTACGGCAAGGTCATCCGCGCGCTTCTTGATGGCGGTGAACTTGCGGATGTAGTTGACCTTCATATCGTCCATGCAAGAGGTGAAGCCGGCGTCGGCGAGGGCTACAATTCCTGCGGTCGCCAGCACCGTCTGGAAACGCTGCGCGGTGCGGGGCCGCAGGCCGGCGCCTTGGATGATTTGGCATAGCCGACTGCCGCTTGCATCCATCGCCTCCATAGGTGCTTGTGGCTTCTGGTCACTTGGTCTTGGATTGGAGTGAGCAGTGTTGCGCAGAGACTTGGGAGTAGATGGATTGGAGTGGTGGGGCGCCTTTATTATATGAGAGTCCAAACTCTGTTGCATTCACATCGTGCTGGCTCTAGTCTGCTTCTCCAATTAATTCCCTCTGCATGTAATTGAGGATGCATCATTGACCGTTCAACGTCTCGGGAACCGCTACCCTCTTCCTCCTTGGCATTCAAGCACCTATGGACCGTCGACGACGAGGTGCCTATGGTGAATTCGTAAATTTCAAGATGATAGTGCCGTGCGTGTGTGCGTTCATAGGGGTGAGTGTATGCGCGTGTATATGAGCGCTTGCGTGTGTACTGTGCCAAAAAAACAACGTAAATGCGTGTTAAAAAGGGACTAGTCAGTATACTCAATATTGTGCACCTCGGAGAGGAAAACGATAGAACTAGTACGTACTTATCTACAGTGCAGATTCACTCATTTTGCTCCATATGGGTGTAGTCTAGTCACTTGTTGAAATCTCTAGAAGGGCAAATACTCCTTTTTGGTTTACAGGGCTATACTAGCAAGTAGTTGTACATACTAGTACAATAGTGGGCTCACATAGCAATTTTGTCTCATGCAAGAGCCTGGCTATATGCGTGCTCCAATGTTTGCAACTGCAACGTTCGGTTTGCGCTTTGGCTCTTCGCCTCTTTGAGAAGATGAACAATGATGTTACTACTACTGCTTCTACAGTGTCGAATCCACTGCTGCATGTCCGTCCACCGTGAGCGGGACGGATAGCTTGTTGTAGAAGTACAACTAAGCAAAAGCAGGTCCTCGTTTGCGAGCAACAACGCGCATGGGCGAGGGAGAAGGCGTGTAGTAAAATCAAGCTTCTCCTCGTTCTACGAGTTGACGCGACACATCATAGCACTGGCCCCACATGCTTGCCTCCAAACTTGGCTGAAAGACCCGCAGTGTACAATATATTTGCTGCAACCTCTAATATTTACCCACCACAAATTAAAATATATGTGGCCGTATGCATCGTTCTGATGCAGAGGCCGGGGAGTCCCCCCTTTTCGAAAAAAACAAATTAAAATATATATTCCTGTCTTGACCAGATGAGCGTGCAAACTACAATCACCAGGGTGACAGGTAGGGCCAGAAGACTATTTTAATTTTTTAAAAAAAACTTCAAGACGGCCACATAGCATGGAGCCGACCCCAACGATTTTAAGCTTACATGCACGGTACACGCTATCTAGACTACTCTACACATGAAACTGACACACGAGCGTCCGGGCTGCGCTTGGCTCTTTGCCTCTTTGGGAAGTCGAACAATGATGGTGTACAACTGCACTGAGGAGTACTATAGTACACTTCTGGCCATCTGACACTGATTGAACTGCTACATGTCCACCACGTGCGGGAGGGAGAGCGTGTAGCGAAAGCTTCTCCTAGTCTTGCCAGCCACCACGCTCATGGGCGAGGGAGGGACGCTCCTGTCTTTGTGTGTATGACAGGTGGGCCCGACAGGTGTGTGGCCAACCTGTCATACAACCAAAGGCAGGTGCAATTAAGTCCGCGAGGGAGAGGATAATCAAACTTCTCATTGATGTACGAGTTGATGCGACACATCAAAGCACTGCACTCGATATATTTCAATAATTTGCGTTTACCGATGCATTAATTACAATGCATGCATGCATGCCGTGACTCTTCTTTTGGTAGTACTTGCATGTGTTGATTTAATGCACCTTGAAGTAGTACTCCCTCCGTTCCTAAATTATAAGTCTTTGTAGGGATTCCATTATGAATTACATACGGATGTATATAGATGCATTTTAAGTGTGGATTCATTCATTTTGCTCCACATGTAGTCCACCTAGTGAAATCTCTATAAAGACTTACTCCCTCCGTTCGGAATTAGGCTGGTCATAGTGGAAAGTAACTTAGACTAGTAACATGCATACGTTACTAGTCTATGTTACTACCTCTATAGTGCATAGTATCATAGATGGTCCCATTTATTGCCATGCATGACACATAGTAGCACCATATTTATTATGTTACGGTATCTACCTATGTTACTATAACCATCTCTATCTTCTTTAATTGCATGCCACATAAGTATGTTTGCGAGTCCCAGGTGCATGATACTACTTATGTTACTCCCACTATGGCCAGCCTTACTTGTCGCGAAAATGGATGTATCTAGACGTATTTTAGTTCTAGATACATCCATTTCCGAGACAAGTAATTCCGAACGGAGGGAGTACATTTAGGAACGAAGGGAGTATAAAATATGTGACGGTAAGTTTTGTAATACCCCGGCCCAAGTCGAGAGATGGTTGTGCACGAGGAGGGCAAGATCATGCAGACCGAACAGGAACAGGACCCGACGATGGAGCTCTCTAAGGTCTTGATGGACCTCATCGTGCTCCACTGCCCCTTGTGCCTCTGCCCCTTGACGCCTCTAGTGTATGAGGTTCGAATACACCTCATCCGTTCGGCTGATTGAGCAAGGTGCAGGTTTCTTGATTGATGTGCTGTTGGATTGATTTCTGCAGTGCAAGGTAGGGCACCTGGCCTGCGCAGACTGCCGCGTCGAGCGCCCCGGGAACCAGCGGCAGTGCCAGAAGTGCGAGCGCGGCGGTGGCTTCGACGTGCGGAACACGGCGGTGGACTCCGTCCTTTCATCGGTGTGGGTGGAGTGCCCGCACGAAGGTTGTGGGGTCTACGTCACTTACCACAAGCTCGCCGATCACCAGAGAGTGTGTCCGCTCGCGCCCTGCAAATGCCTCGTGCCCGTCTGCGGTTACGAAGGCCCGCCGCCGGCGCTCTACCACCACATCAGCACCGCGCATCCCATGCTCGTGCACGGGATCCAGTACGGCAAGGTGCTCCAGCTGCAAGTGCCACTGTGGGAGCCACGGCTCTTGCTATTCGCGGAGGAGGACCGCTGCATGTTTTTCTTGGTCGGCGGCGTGCTCGACATTGGCGCGCCTATCGCCGTGTCAGTCGTCTGCATCAGAGCAGGGGCGTCCCCACTGCCGCACTACTTGGCCAAGCTATGGGCGAACGGCCCACCGGGGGAGCCCAAAGGCACGACCGATGCCGTCAAGGTGGAAATGGAGGTGACAAGCAGCAAGGATCCCGGCGACATCGATGTGCAGGAGCTGACCTTCTTGACAGTTCCGCCCAAGCTGCTGGTCGGGGCTAAGCTTGTGTCCCTCCACATTCAGATTGACAAGCTCACGTCCTAAATGTTTCGACAATGCCTTCTGTTTATCTTAGTAATATGCTAATATAGGGATTACCTTCGTCTACTTTAGCTTAAGAAATGGTGGGTTTTGGTGGCGATGCAGCAATTACTTCGACATCAGATCGGTAATTTCCAACAGTCGAACGGATATTTTGTGTCTGTTGGATATAAAATTCCTTTGGGTAAGAAGTACTACTTGTCATCAAAATGGATAAAAGGAGATGTATGTAGACGTATTTTAGTTCTAGATACGTCCTTTTTTATCCATTTTGATGACAAGCACTCCCTCCGTTCCACAATACATGCCTTCCATTTGTCAAAATATAGATGTATCTAGACATGTTTTAGTATATAGGTACATCCATGATAAAGCCAATCGGATGGTTGAGAACACTACAATTCGTAGCTATAGATGCGTGTGTGACTCCCAGATGCAGAGGCCGGGGGTCATAATCCTCCTTTTCGAGAAAAAACAGATGCGTGTGTGAGAGGACGAGTGCGTGCGTGCACCTCTTCTCTTCCTGTATAACGTACTACTAAACTCAGAGTACAAGTTTTTGTGGGTGGCACGATGGTGCGTGCGAGAAGTCCCGAGAGATAGGTTTAATGCGTCTGAAAAAAGGACTAGCCTAGAGCTCGCCACACGGGTATTCCTATCGAACGCCCCATTAACCGTAAGATATGTATACGACGGTGCCAGTTATTGCACGTACACATCAGTACTCCCTCCTTTCCAGTTTATGGTGAGTGGTGGAATATTTTTTGTAGTTTGCAAAAGCACCTAATTAATGCTCTTGTTTTTCTCAAAAAATGATGTTTATCAATGCATTAATTGCAATGCATGCATGCATAAAGTACATGCATTGGTCAATTTTCTCTTAATACTTGCATGCAATGATTTAATGCACCTTGGAATCTGAACATGTGTTGGGGAACAACCAAATTGAGCCTTATAAAATGGAAAAACTAAAATTTTGAGATAAGCCCTATAAAACCGGAAAGGGGGGAGTAGAAAAATAAGTACTCCATCCGGGAATAGTGCCGCACTTCGAAACTAGAACCGTCAATAAATTTTGAGCTTGCGTCTCGTCACATTCCAAATTACTCCACACTATATTGAATTGCAGACCTGTTCACACCGATCACAACCTAAACGGTTTCCCACTTAGGAGCGTATTAGTACCATGCTATATTGAATTCCAAACCTATTCACACCAATCACAACCTAAACGGTTTCCCACTTAGGAGCGTATTAGTACTCGGTTATAAATACTAGTATGCCAAGATGACTGCACATTCCTCCTCAACTCCTCATCCACAAAAACAAACAAGTCATTCAGCATCCTTCCCTTGCGTCTGCCATGGCCAACGTGAGTTCTGGGTCGAGAGATTGCCACCAGGGAGAGGCGAGCATGGAAGCGGAAGCACGAGAGATGTCCCGCCTCGCTGCGAGAGCAGCCGACATGTCCCACCACACGGAAGTAGCAGCATAGAGGTCCCGCCGCGCTGTCGATGCAGCAGACTGGTCCGGCCGCGCCGCGGAAGCAGCAGAGATGTCCCGCCGTGCTACGAATGCAGCAGAGATGTCCCACTGCGCCGCGGCGTCCTAGGAAAATTTCTCGCGGGCAGGCGATGACTGTTACAGGTGCATGCATGCGATCATCCATAGCTAGATGGATCAGATCTCCGGCTTGGTGAGGTTGCGGGACGATGTAAAAGCCTCATTTGAACAAGCTACCGGCGTCATCCAGCAACTAAGGGAGGGCAATGAGAGGCTCCGGGCCGAGCATGACCTGCTGAGGGAGAAGATCGTCCGAAGTGCAGACCAGCAGGAGGAGACCAGTGCCTTATTGAAGAGGACCGGCGTCATCGTCAAGAAACTTATGGACGAGAATGACATGCTCCGCAACGAGTGCCAAAGGCTGGTGGAGGAATCTGTGGATGTTCTCAAGCAGCATCTTGAGGACACGAAAGAGCTCATCGCCGCTCGCCGCGGAGACTAGTTCCCGCGGACTGCAGCAACACATCAAGAAAGTAGAGATCAGCGAGCCAGATCCTTGTCTTCCTTCTTCTTTTGCCCTTGTGTATGTCGGGCATAGCCGCTTGCAGCTTTTTTAATTATCTTTCTAATTATGTAAGACAATTAATCGTCCTTATCTTTCTATGGAAGATCAATGTTGCGAGGCTGGAATGAAGAAAACTCTTGCTGTGGCGACCCTGGCGTTGCTGTTCTTCTAGTTGTTGCTGGGCTTCCTTCAGTTTCCTGGTTTCTTTTGATGTAATAATCGGTTTAGGATGTGGATTGTATCGTCGGTTGTGAAATGTTGGGTTCAAGCGCGGATGTTTGGCCTTTGTTCGCCTCTTGGGATGTTGCGATTTCAATCTGGTACTCCCTCCGTCTCATAATGTAAGACGTTTTTTGACACTATACTAGTGTCAAAAAGCGTCTTATATTATGGGACGGAGGTAGTAGCTTTTAGTCCTTCGTGTTAGGCTGGAGTTGTGCTGAACTTCTTGTGAATTGTGGTGGTTTTCAGTAATGAAAATCGGAAGGGGCAAGCCCTTCTTTGATAAAAAAATCGTCCTTATATATTCATCAGTCTTGCTGTAAGTCGCAGTAGATGCTATATAGGTCCATCGGATCTTACATCAAGATCCGTGCTTTCAGATTTTCTTTCTTCTCTCTTAAATCTCAGTCGAGTGGGACATAGCCACGCCATTAAACAGAGGCTCGGGCGCCATTAATGGAGACCTTGGGAGAGAGGTGGACGGCAGATGGAGGTCAAAGGGCTCTCCTCCCGATAAGCACGCGCAGGGGTCTGATCGCACGCCTCTCGTACTCAAATAGCTACCCTGCACGGCGCCTCCTAGCTAATAAAAAATGGGGACACGTGGTGGCACGTAAATGGTACTAGTAAGTAGAACGCCCACGGTTTCAATAATACTTGTGTTTCCGATTGTAACGTGACAGCACTTGTTCAAAAATGACTTTGTTGATTGTTAATGTGTGCGCCTTCGCAAATCGGACTACAAATTTACCACAGCATGTTGGTGCCATGTCATGGCACCAAGCCAAGTTTCATTATTTTCATGCGTGTTTTGGATTTACAGGAATTAAAAAACTAAGTTTCTCAATGTTTCCAACTCAGCCACGACGCCTAGAATTTTGAATTTCATTCCCATTTCTTGCATGGAACCTAGAAATTTACCCGAGGACACACATGTGATTTTTCAACAAACTTTGGTGCACTGGAACATGTGCTTGTATTTCAAATTTGAATTATGCACATAAAGGTGACACGTTCCCTCCCAGAACCACGAGCCTTCTTGAGAGAAGCTCCGATTTGCAAAAAGCTTATACCAAAATTTGTTCCTATTTGGCCAATTTTTTTTACCACGGCATGATACTACCATGACATGACACCATGCCAAGTTTATGATTTTAAAACCAAGTTTCTCAATGTTCTCGACTGAGCCACGATGCCCAGATGTTTGAATCTTATTCTCATTTTTTGCATGGGAGTAGAAATTCACCCGAGGACACAAATGTGATTTTTCAACCAACTTTGGTGCACGGGGGCACGTGCTTGTAGTTCAAATTTGAATTATGCACATTAAATAATCAAAAACTCAATTAATGTGTAAATAAAGCCAAACGAAGCCGGAATAATTCCAAAATTTAACAGGGCACTCATGTAGTTCTATGTTGCCTTTGTAAATAAACTCAAGGGGGACAACGTATATCGTTTCGCACTCAAAGGTGACACGTTCCCTCTTAGAACCACGAGCCTTCTTGAGAGAAGCTTTGGTTTGCAAGAAGCTTATACCAAAATCTGTTCCTATTCGGCAATTTTTTTTACCACAACATGGTAGTACCATGACATGACATCCATGCCAAGTTTCATGATTTTCAGACGTGTTTTGGATTTACAAGAATTTTAAAACCAAGTTTCTCAATGTTCTCGGCCGAGCCACGATGCCCAGATGTTTTAATTTTATTCTCATTTCTTGCCAAGTTTCATGATTTTTCAACCAACTTTGGTGCACGAGAGCATGTGCTTGTAGTTCAAATTTGACTTATGCACATTAAATGACCAGAAACTCAATTAATGTATAAAAAACGACAAACAAACCCGGAATAATTCCAAAATTCAACATGGCCCTAATGTAGTTCTATGATGCCTTTGTTAAGAAACTCAAGGACGGGGGGGCAGTGTATATCGTTTCACACTCAAACGTGGCACGTTCCCTCTTAGAACCACGAGCTTCCAAATCGGATCAATTTTTTACCACAACATGTTAGTGCCATGACATGACACCATGCCAAGTTTCATGATTTCCAGCCGAGTTTTGGATTTACATGAATTTAAAATCTAAGTTTCTCGATGTTCTCGGCAGAGTCATGATGCCCAGATGTTTGATATTCATTCTCATTTCGAATTTCATTCTCATTTCTTCCATGGGACCTAGAAATTCAACCAAGGACACACATGTGATTTTTCAACCCACTTTGGTGCACCGGAACATGTGCATGCAATTCATATTTAAATTATGCACATTAAAAGTCCAAAAACTCAATTAATGTATAAAAAGGCCAAATGAACCCGAAATAATTCCAAAATTTAACAGGGTACTCATATAGTTCACTGTTGCCTCTGTAAATAAAATCAGGGGGGAGGCAGCGTATATCGTTTCGCACACAAAGGTGACACGTTCCCTCTTGGAACCACGAGGCTTGTTGAGAGAATCTCCAGTTTTGCAAGAGGCTTATACCAAAACTTGTCCCAATTTAGCCAAAAATTATACGTATGAAAACAGGGTTTAGATTATCCCGAACATCTCGCTACCTAGACCAATAATGTACTATGATTTGAATTCAACATAAAATGGATACAGATATTTGAATTGGAGAGCGTATGGTACATGTAGTTCATAGTGAAATATGATTACTGCTATATGCATGTCTTTTTGTTATCAAGATAATATTTAAATTATTGTATAACTTGACAACAGTCATATTCAAATAAGGAAAATTGATTCAAATTTAGTCCATATGGTAGACGACAATATATATGTTCACATGGTGGAGTAAAATGTTCATATATGATGGAAGATCAAAATGTACGACTACATCAATTATAAACATGATATATTCGAATTCAACATAACGTGGATTCAAAAATTGAAATTCAAGATCATGGCATCTGTAATCATATAAAAAGGGACATTACTCTTTATTTGGTGGGAAATGATTTGTTTTTTGTTGTTGTTGAGGGAAGTGCGAATCGATTTGGTACTGTGCAGGGTAATCTTGTTCTCCCGGTTTTTTTTACATTTTTCTTGCAGTTTTTTCAATGGCATCTATAGCAATATAGTAAAAGGGGACATGACTCTCTTGTGTCTTGTATGATTTTTTTTTACATGTTAAGTTTGTTCTGCCGAACAAGGAATCCGCACCTTGTTATCCCGAAATTTTCAAGCTCGAGTATCTTTTGTCTCACCTGCTTTGAAACTCCCGCTTCTTCAACCCGTGCCGCGCCTTGTTATCCCGAAATTTGGATGCGTGCGAGAACTCCCACCTCATCCGAAATCGCTCCCGCAGCCCAGACACGCAAAATCCCCCCTCTACCCCTCAGCCAGAAATGAAGCTCCACGTCGCGGTGTCAAAACCGGTGGGGGTATGCTGGTAACTTACCCTACA
>NC_057798.1:520108124-520131646 GCF_018294505.1 Triticum aestivum | reverse complement strand
CCCCCATTCGTACACCGAGGCCGCCAAAACCCGCGAAACCCCATGCTCCTCCGTCGGCCTCCCGACCGCCGCCCAGCTGGAGACTCTTCCCCGACTACGTCGTCCACCGCAATAGCTCGCCGTCCCTCATCCACCGCACCGGATGAGGATCTGTTGTCGATCTCGTCGTCCCGCCGGATCAGCCGCCCTGTCCTCCACCTCCAAGGAGCTGCCCCGATGTTCGCCTCATCTATCGCGCCACCTCAATCCCCACAACGTCGTCTTGACCTGCCCCACCGGAACCGCAACACCCTCACCAATTCCTCCGATGAAGCCGAGGCCAACTCGGTGCCACCAAGGAGTTTCTGCACTCACCGCTGCATTTTATCTTTTATTCGATCTCACGGGGCTGCCGGTGCTCGATACCGAGCAGACATGGCGTGGCCATCGACGGTGCCGTCGCCGGCCACATCATCCATGGTGTCTCTCCCCCATATCATTGCTTCCTCGGTGGCGACTTCCACAACGGCACTAGCTGCAGCTGCTCCGGCTCTCGCTCGCACTGCGGCTCTGTTCTTGCTGTCGGTCACGCTGCTGCACTGCTCCTGCTTTCGTTCTTGCTGCTGCTCTGCTCTTGCCCTCGCTTGCGCTGCTGCTGCTGCTGCACGACCTTCGGCGGCTACAGGAGTTGCTGCTTTAGCACTCACTCGCGGTGCTACTGTATGACTTGCTCTCTGATAGTGCGTTCCCTGCTCGAGCGTCTGCTGATTTAGATCACTACTTCTCTGCTACTAGTGCTCGAACGCCCTAAACATCTATTGCAATGCTCTGTTACTAGTTCAATCAGTTTCGACAGTAAAATTCAGTTTCGACTATGAAGTTCATTTTCTTCAGTTAAGTTCAGAGTGAACAGTACTTACATCATCTGTCGAAGCGGCCGTGGCACGGCTGATGCGTTTTACATCTAGCACTTTTTGGTGATGTATTTTACATTACCTATTGCAGATGATATTTGGGTCCCACTTCAGATTAAAGTTGTTTGTCTTGTCATGCTTCAGCCTCGTCGCCGTACACCTTAGCGGAGCTGCTCCAACGACGGAACCGTCCATCACAGTGGAGCAGTACCCTCGGTGCCGTTTCCAGAGGCCTCGGATCTTCTTCCCCGCCTCCGATAGTCACACCAGCATCATCACCATCCTCCACGTCCAACCCAATGATGCTGAGGTCCACAAGGCTATGCCTAAGAGGTTGTACACTCGTCGCATCACTTTGTTTCTCCATTCCTCTGTTCTTCCAATTCATGTGAGCCAAACACCCAGGTTGACTGAAATCCTATGTTTCCAAATGCTCTGTTTTGCACGTGCATTCCTATCCTATTCCCGTGTTTTTCCTGTCCCTGCGTTTATAGAATCCTCCAATTCTAAGGAGCCCTTACAGATTTACTTCATTTTCAGATTGGCGTCAAAGAAAACTCTGTGTGTTATGTCTTGCTCCTGCCGTGCCGTCATCCACCCCACCCGAGGTGCACCATCGACAGAAGCGTTCACTGCTGCAGAGATCCCCCCTGCAGACTTTCTTTCTCCGCCTTAGATCATCTTCCCCGTTGCCGGCAGCCACGCCAACTACATTACCATCATCGACTGAGCAGATGAACCCGAGGACTACACAGTTCCGGAAGAGAGGTCGCAGTCTTTCGTGTTTGCTTACGTTATACATCGGTTATTATTACCTGCTACTTTATCGTTCAATCTTGAGTTTTGAATTGCCCATGGGTCTCATATCGAGCCAGCAATGAATAGTATCTGTCTACTATCTGGTTCATCTGGGTCTTCTATGTGGTTCATGTTGGGTGGGCAACAAACAATATATGATCCATTGTCTATCTTTTTAAACTGAAGCTATAATCTACCTGCTATCATTAGTTTTGGATCCATCCACTCATTTGCTACCATCAGTCTTGATTTTTGCATGCACCCCTTAGGCCTTACAAAATCTAACTATTTTTTTTATTATGCATGTCAGATATTGTACACAATCGTACTGAACATGTAGAGAAAAAGAGAAGACCGTTGTGTGCGAATATAATGTCATGCAGACACTGCTCCATGGTGGGCGAAGTGCCCCCCCACCCTCTCCTGCATTTCTAGATTGTATTCCAGAGAAAGATAACTAGTCAGATGGAGATTCAGAAGGAGCCGACCATGCCTATTTACCACCTAAGGTGTTTGCTCTAACCTGGCATGTTGATGTTGGTCATATCATGCATATGGCGCCTTGCATTGCTTACATTATACATCTTATATGTCATCAGCTTAGTTTAGATTTGCTTTGTGTGAATGCCACCAGTTTGGTTTCTATATCATACTCCCACCATTCCTAAATATTTTTCTTTTTAGAGATTTCAACAAGTGACTACACACGGAACAAAATGAGTGAATCTACACTCTAAAATATGTCTATATACATCCGTATGTGGTAGTCCATTTGAAATTTCTAAAAATACAAATATTTAGGAACGGAGGGAGTGTATGGGAATTATGCAATGCCATCTTCTTTAGCCAGGCATCATATACGTGAATCATGCAATGCCATCCTGTTTAGCCAGTCATCGTATATGTGAATTGTATCGTGCCATATTTTTTTCCATAATGTATTCCATTTGTCAACAATGTTTATACATTCATCTACTCTTCCTGTGCATCAGCCATTTGAGTCGGTCATGGGAAAATCTGGAGTGAAAACAAGGTCTTCTCAGCAGTCAGTGCTACCTGTCGATGCAGATTTCTTGCTGGTTACAGATAGCTCCTCAGAGGAGGATTCGGAGAGAGATGACCAGTCGTATCCCCCCCCCCCCGAGGTGCATGCTCTAACTTGGCTGGGTTCTATTGCTCATATCATGCATATGGTGTCTTGCATTGCCATGCCATCTGCTTAGATTAGACATGCTTTGTGTGAATGCCTCCTATTTGCTTTCTATATCAGATATGTGAATTATGCAATGCCATGTTTTTCAGCCAGTTATCATATATGTGAATTATGCACCGCCATGGAGCTAGGCATCATATATGTGAATTATCTCATGCCATCTTTTTTTTCATTACGTATTCCATTTGTCGACAATTTGTGTATATTGAACTACTCTTCATGTGTATCAGCCATTTGAGCCGGTTATGAAAAAATCTGGAGTGAAAACAAGGTCTTCAGAGCAGGCAATGGTACCTGTTGAAGCATATATCTCGATGGTTATAGGGAGCTCCTCAAAGGAGGATTCAGAGACAGATGACTACTCTTCATGTGTATCAACCATTTGATGCATATGGTGTCTTGCAATGCTTAGCTTAGACATCATATGCACAATATTGAATTCTATCTGCTTAGTTTAGAGATCATACATGCGAGTGCCAGCTGCTTAGTATATGAATCAATTATGTCAATTATATCATGCCATCCTGTATACTTAGACAACATGTATGTGAATTATTTCATCCCAACCTATTTTAGAAAGACATCATATAGTTTTGTCATGTCATCCTGTTTAGGTACTCATCATATGTTGAATTATGCCATTATATCCTGTTAAGTTATCCATCTTATATCTGAAACTGTGTCATGCTATCCTGTTTAGTTAGGCATCATATATGTGAAATTGTGTCATGTTGTCCTGTTTGGTTAGACAACATATATGTGAATTACCACATCTGTCTATCATACAATGTCTGTACGTTCAATTTCTTTTCTTGTTTATCAGCCATTTGAATTGGAGGGGGTGATGGCAGTATCTAAGGGAGCAAAAACCCGTTCTTCACAAAAGACAGTGCTACCCGTCGATGCAGATAGAACCATGGTTGTACTGGCCCACAAACTAGCCCCACCACACATAATCGAGACTCTTCCAGATTGCACACTTACACTGTTGGGCAGAGAACCAGCTACAACCCATCTAACCGCAACCCCAGCAGATAGTAACCCACTTATAGTTCACAAAACACCATGTCCACCATAGAGTACCCCCACACGAGCAGTTTATAAAGCTACTGCAGTGCCCAAAGCACGAAGACCACCACAGCTAACCCAAACTCCACGTTTAAAGTAGAAGAGCAACTGTTCTCAGGTCAGATTCCGTAGCTATGGTCCATACTCCTTTGTTGTTGCATCACTGTATTTACTCATACCAACTACTTTCGAAATTGAAGGATCCAATTGAAACTCCAATGGTGCAACAGGTATGTTTTAAACCTATTTCTTTAACTGGATTGTTGTTCTAACTTCTTGCTCTATGTTGATTTCAGTTTAAGTTGTATAAACAGTTATGTTCTCATGTGATGCACATTACAAGTGCTGCCAATGTTGTGTAGTTCCTCACAGTTATATTCTGTCTATGCTGCTGTGTCTTAAAAATATATGAGTTGAACTGTGTCTCTATCTTGATTAGGGAACATAAACTAGAATGATATGGACAATACAGTGACCATAGTACATAGATATATGTTTGTTTCATGCTGTTATCCTGTCCACCTTACTACTGAACCGGTTTACCAAAATGAGTTTGGTATACTACAAGCTAAACCTGTGATGTGTCTGCTTGTTTCTCTTGTAGTATGCAAACAGAATATTGGAGAAGAGCACCCCACATGCAATGGTAGGGAAAGTAATGCAGATAAGGTTCAAGATAGTGAGACAACCCTGTTGGTCTCCAAGAAAGGTGATAAAAATGATCTTGTAGACAGTGAGAAAACCCCACAGTCCTACGTTGATGTAGTGTTCGAGATAGTGGCCAGTACCGCTGGCACAAGCTCTTCGAACTCGCTGCCTGAATCACTTCGGCTTCTTCAGTCTCAGCTACAAGCTGAAAGGCATCAGTTAGCTGTGCTGCGGCAAGAAGCCGAAGGACTGAGGAAGTACCTGCAGAATTTAGATGCGTACTTTCTTGTGCAACAGCAAGCGCTGGAGGATTTATGCGCCAAACAAGAGAAAGTTAATAAGCTTGCTAAGCATCTTGCCAGCATTATGGGTACCTCGGATATTGTTTCTTGAACTCTTCTGAAGTGGTTTCAGTTCTGGACTTGTTTTGCTGCGGCGTTTATATGCTGTTGTGTTCCCTATATTTGCACTGGTGGTGAACTTTGATGCCCAGTGGATGTAATATGTGTAATAGCCATGATAGCCTAGCATAAGTTGCTTGCTTATTTATTTCCTTGTTGTCTTGTTTATTTGTTTGCTTGTAGTCAGTGCAGTTCTTTTTCCGCGGTTTGCTAGTGGCTGCAACAACCTATTTTTTAAAACTAGGCGACAATAACCATGGGCTAATATTTACTGTAGTGACACTGGGCCTCCTACGGGCCGTAGAAATAGTGGGCCTTCTACGGGTCGTAGAAACATTGGGCCTTCTGCGGGCCGTAGAAACAATGGGCCTTCTACGGGTCGTATCATCAATGGGCCTTATACGAGCCGTATGATCGATTGGCCAAACATGGGCCAATAACAAGCCGCATTATGGCCGTAAACGGGCTAGCGTTGGAATCGTCCGTTCATGGGCCGACCATAACGGGCCATCGTTAATAGGCTATATTTGATGACGCTATGAAAACGTCCCAATGTATTAACGGACCACAAACGGGCCGACTGTAACCACAGGCTGAATTTGGCCCACAAGCAGAAAATGACAGTAATGGGCCGTAAGTAAACGAATGCTCAAAATGAGCCCAAGAATAAATGGGCTCTGAGAAGGCCGAAAGATAACATGGGCTGGAAACAGCCCAACTGAATAACGGGCCCTTAATGGGTATAAAGTGATACATTGTTCATTACGGGCCAGTTTCACCATGGGCCGTTAATGGGTCTAAAGTGATACACTGTTCATTGCGGGCCAGTTTCACCACGGGCCGTTAATAAGCCAAGAGTTACATAGGGCCTCATATGGGTTGTCGGTGTCAAAACTGGAGGATCTCGGGTAGGGGGTCCCGAACTGTGCGTCTAAGCGGATGGTAACAGGAGACAAGGGACACGATGTTTTTACCCAGGTTTGGGCCCTCTCGGTGGAGGTAAAACCCTACTCCTGCTTGATTAATATTGATGATATGGGTAGTACAAGAGTAGATCTACCACGAGATCAAGGAGGCTAAACCCTAGAAGCTAGCCTATGGTCTGATTGTTGTTCGTCCTACGGACTAAAACCCTCCGGTTTATATAGACACCGGAGATGGCTAGGGTTACATAGAGTCGGTTACAATGGTAGGAGATCTACATATCCGTATCGCCAAGCTTGCCTTCCACGCCAAGGAAAGTCCCATCCGGACACGGGACGAAGTCTTCAATCTTGTATCTTCATAGTCTTGGAGTCCAGCCGACGATGATAGTTTGGCTATCCGGACACCCCCCTAGTCCAGGACTCCCTCAGTAGCCCATGAACCAGGCTTCAATGACGACGAGTCCGGCGCTCATATTGTCTTCGGCATTGCAAGACGGGTTCCTCCTCCGAATAATTCATAGAAGATTTTGAACACCAGGATAGTGTCCGGCTCCACAAAATAAATTCAACATACCACCGTAGAGAGAATAATATTTACACAAGTTCAATCTGCTGACGTATCTCGTGGCATGATGTGACACCACGGCCAAGCCTTTATTCGAATTGTTTTTACTGTTCTACCTCAGCAGGTTTCGTGAAGCGGTTTCCTTGGCACGTCCTGTCAAAGCAGAGATTGTGTCCCCTTATTCCGGGATTCTCATCAATACGGGCGTGGGTAAGCCAACCTTGACATTGATTGCGGCGCTTGGGAGATAAGTGAGTTTTACCGGGCTGGTGGGGACGCATAGTTTTGTCCGCTCATATATAAGGGGATAAGGATCCACCTTTTCACCTATGCCTTCTTCCTCCTTTGCTTATCCATCTCCGCGCACTCGAGCTCCAGCGCCCAAGTCCGCACATCTCACCTCAACCTTCTCCAACCATGTCCGGAGCGGGAGGCAAGTGGATGGCCTCCTCCGTCACGGAGGGACACATCAAAAGGTTGTGCAAGGCCAGATATTTGTCCAGCGATATTGCGCACCGGCTCCCCGACGAGGGGCGGCTCATCCCCACCCCCAGGCCCCATGAGAGGGTGGTGTTCCTTCCCCGTTTCCTCTGTGGACTGGGCTTCCCCCTCCAACCATTTGTCCGGGGGCTCATGTTCTACTACGGCCTGGATTTCCATGATCTGGCCCCGAATTTCATCCTCAACATCTCGGTGTTCATCGTCGTGTACGAGGCCTTCCTCTACGTCCAGCCCCACTTCGGCTTATGGCTGAAGACTTTTAACGTCAAGCCGAAGGTAGTGGGCGGACGCCAAGCGGAGTGCGGAGGCGCCATGGTGGGCAAGATGCCCAACATTACATGGCTCGAGGGCACCTTCATGGAAACCATCAAAGGGTGGCACTCGGGGTGGTTCTACATCACTGAGCCGCGTGACCCTGAATGGGCAGCGGCCCCGGAATTCAGATCTGGTATCCCCACACGGCTCACCTCTTGGAAAGAGAAGGGCCTGACATGGGGTGATTCGGAGGAGCTGACCGGACTTCTGTCCTGCGTCCAAACCCTGGTGAACAAGAAGCTCAAGCTTGTCAACGTAATCCAGGTCATGCTCATCCGCCGGATCCTCCCGTGCCAACAGCGGGCTTTCAATTTGTGGGAGTTTGATCCGGCACAGCACCCAACCTTGAGCAGGCTCTTCGACACTACGTACAAAGACGCCTGGAGGATGCTGTTCAAGGGCGCCGAGGCTCCCTCATCTGCTACCGAAGATCGCGGATTCAGCTCGCAGCGTCAAGCCGGTGAGGTAAGCTATTTTATCCTTTACGGGACACTTGCTTTCCATAGTTTGACTCTATGTGGGATCTAAACTCCCATTACCTTTAACAGGCCTGGCAGAAGACGTCCGGACAGGTTAACTATCCGGCTCCCCTTCTAGAAGACCTAGCGGATGCCCGTTTGACAGGGCTGCTGGTCCTGGCGCCTTACATGGTGCCGGAGAAGAAGGCCAAGAAGACGGCCACGGGAACCCGGAGGAGTTCCCGGCGCCAAGTGTTATCGGACTCATCGTCTGATGACTCCGAGGCGGACTCCTCCCACGAAGACGAGGAGGAGAAGAAAGAGGCCTCTCCCCTAGTGGGGGGAGAGAAGAAGAGGAAGGCTTCCCCAACAGGGGAGGCCGAAGGGTCCAAGAAGGGAAGGACCCTTCCTCCGGACTGTTCCACCAACGCCGACAACGGCGAAGAGGAGTGGCCCTCAAGGGCCAAGCCCCTGGCGAGATCATAAGTGTCTGGATTCCAGAATAGCTTATGATTTTCCTTTTGTCGCATAGTGTCTTCTAACGCCGAACACAACCATGTAGCCCGCCCAAGGATGACCTTCCCGCTTCGTCGAGCGGGTCCCTGGGTTCGTCGGATGTGAATAGCGCTTCACTTCTGACCGCCTCCTCCCCCCGTGACGCAGACGACGCCGAGGCGGGGTCCCAAAAAGGGACCATCCAGGAGGAGGAGGCCCCGGAGGTGCCACAGGGCAACCTCCTGGACTTTGGGCCGGACTCCGCACCGGAACCTTTGGTGGTTCCGGAGTCCGGCGGGCGGCCCCTTCGTAAGAAGGGCGAGACAGCGACACCGGTGACCTCCATCCAACCGGAGGCGCCGGATAATTTGCTAGAGGCACTCAACGACGCTTCCATCGACGAGGAGCACCGCACTGTTATGAGTGCGGTGATTCAGAAAGTTCAGTCAGCCAAGAGCGGGCTGACCGAAGCCTGCACCAGCCTTCTAACAGGCTTTGAGGTAAGGATTTTAAGATATGTGAAATAGTACCGCATAGAAAGTAGCCCCTGATGCTCAGTTCGGTGTTCGGAAAGAAAAGCCGAACTGAGGATCTAAAAAGATATACGGAGGAGTCTAACACAAATATGTCAATATGGGAATGCAGGTTGCGCTGCTGACCTCTGCCGCACTGACTGCGGAGGTCAATGCCTTAAAGAAGAGCCTCGAGCAGTCCGAGAGCGAGCTCGGCCGTGCCAAGAAGCAGCTTGAGGACAAGGAAGGTAAGTAACACCTTATTAAAGTTGTACCTTATAGAAAAGGATTTGGTTGCAAAAAATGACAGGAATAACGTGGGTATTCCAGGGGCTACAAACGAGGTGGTGACCCTGAAGGAGGCGGTGTCCGCGGCCGAACGCAATGCGGCCGCGGAACGCACCGAGCGAGAGAAGCAGGAGGCGCGGGTGGCGGAGGTGCGGCAAGAGCTCCAGGCTCTCTTGGAAAAACACGAGAGTTTGGAGCATGACTCGAAGACTCGAGAGTCTGAGCTCGCGTCGGCTCTTGAGAGTGCCAAAGCCGCTAAGGCCGAAGCCCGAAGGCCCTCCAGGAAATCCAGGCAGTAAAGAAGATAGCGGCGGGTAAGGCATTCTTCATGCAAAGCAAGCATGTAAAAGTGAATTACTTATTACTTACCCGAATTCGGAGCTCTCCAGGAGCGTTCGCAGATCTGCCCCATAGTGTGTCCGATGCTGCCGCGTTCTATAGAGCCGAGGAGGGGAGCTCAACGGAAAAGGTGTTCTGGTCTCAGTATGCTAAGGCCGGACATTTGGTGCCCCTGAGCGACCAGCTAAATCAGCTGGTCGAGCTCCACAAGGTGGCCGAACAGGCCATGAAGGGCCTCATAGTTGGGATGTGGCCCAAAGAAGCCATGCCTGGGAGGTACTTCGGTCTAGTGCGGCGGCTGGTGGATGCATGTCCATGGGTTCAAGTCATCAAGCACTCCGCCTGCATTGAAGGTGCCCGTCGGGCCCTTGCCCGTGCTAAAGTGCACTGGGGCAGGATGGACGCCGAGAAACTTGTGACGGACGCGCCACCGCCGGGCAAGGAGTATCGCACGCCCGAGATGTATTATAAGGGTGTCCTGAAGGGTGCCCGCCTTATTGCGGGTGAATGCTTCAAAGATGTAATTTTTGAGTAGACTCGCATTTTGTTATCCTGTGCGCTGAAAACTTTGTTCATATGCACTAAGCAACGCTTGTTAATTTAAAATATTACCTTCTGTGCGGCCGTTTATCAAATCTGAGAGATGGCAAGTCATTGGCTTCGGCCCCCATGCCACGAGTGTTGGGGTGTTCGGGATAAACTTGAGCGCTCTTGTTCCCATTTTTGGGTCCTTCTAGGGAGGCGCTCAACACAACGAACGAGGCAACCGGACTTATAATGCTTGAACACTCTCACTTAGCCATAGAATTCTCTAATTTTAAATTTCGGCGAAGCCCCTAGTGTTCGGAAGGCCGAATTCGGGGCGCTATCCACGCCTGGGGCCGAACAAAGCCGGCTCCTCGCTCTAAGCGGCATAAGTCTTTAGGGACTCGAAAAGACCTCTCGAACAGCGACCAGCTCTTGCCTTATCATGACAGTCAGTTTTAGCTTTCTCCACTGAGGTGCTCGACCCAGCTCAACTGGGGCACAATCGCAGTGGTTCTCCCAGCGCTACCTTAGCCGATATAACGGAACATAAGGTACCAAAACATGGGAGCCGGGCAAACCCAACTATTGACCCAACACATGATTCGGAGCCGATGCATATAATGCTATAAGTTCGGGGTGCCACACTTGTGAAAGTGTTAGGACTTATCACACCATAATTAGGGGAACTTAAGCCCCTGGTGTATTTGGCCGTACCAAAGCGTACGGGTGCAACATGTCATAAGTGAACATATATAAAAAGGAATGCAATGATAGGCAAAAAGCGATGCATTGTTTATTCAAAAAATACTGCAATGGAGGCAGAATGGTACAAATAGTGCTATAAGCAAGGGGTGGGACTATTTAACATGTCCCGCTCCAGGGGTAGGCTACAGAATGGTATGTAAAACAGGTATAATGCTCGTAATGGAGACCACCTGGATACTCGTCGTAGCCTTTCTGCTTCCTTGGCTGTTGCATCGTGAGTGCGGCAGATCTACTGCCGGACAGGGCTTCCGGAAAACGGAGTCCTGAGAATAAGAAAAAAAGAATGACAAATTTGGGAGCCCCTGGTGTGGTTGATCTGCACTCTGGGCATGCCGTGGTCGTGCCCCTCCCCCTATGCCAATGGTATCTCCAAAGCGTAGTGATGTACGTGTGGTACTGGTCTCGCGATTTCGCGAGGGCTGGGGTTGGGGCCGCATTGCTACGCATGCTCGGAACGTGCCAAGTGGTCTTGTTGTAGGTTACTTCGGGCGCGCTTGACGGTGTCCGGTCGCTTAACAGTCGGACTTGAGAATTGCCTTAAGAGGCTACTTTGCACTTCCGCCGCGAGAGCCGCTGTATGATCCTCCGTTCGGAGAGAGCGTTTGGTGTTTCCGTTGACCGTGATGACTCCTCGAGGGCCTGTCATCTTGAGCTTGAGGTATGCGTAGTGTGGCACCGCATTGAACTTTGCAAATGCGGTTCGTCCGAGCAGTGCATGATAGCCGATGCGGAACGGGACTATGTCGAAGATTAACTCCTCGCTTCGGAAGTTATCCGGGGATCCGAAGACCACTTCAAGTGTAACTGAGCCTGTACAGGCCTCTACACCTGGTATGACGCCTTTGAAGGTCGTCTTTGTGGGTTTAATCCTTGAGGGGTCTATGCCCATCTAGCGCATTGTATCCTGGTAAAGCAGGTTCAGGCTGCTGCCGCCGTCCATCAGGACTCTAGTGAGGTGAAATCCGTCGACGATTGGGTCTAACACCAATGTGGCGAATCCACCATGGCGGATGCTGGTGGGGTGGTCCCTTTGATCAAAGGTGATCGGGCAAGAGGACCACGGATTGAACTTTGGGGCGACTGGCTCCATCGCGTATACGTCCCTGAGGGCACGCTTCCGCTCCCTTATGGGTATGTGGGTTGCGTATATCATGTTCACTGTCCGCACTTGTGGGGGGAAACCCTTCTGTCCTCTATTGTTCGGTGGCCGTGTCTCCTCCTCATCATCGCTATGCGGCCCCTTGTCGTTGCCTTCGGCGATTAACTTGCCTGCCTGCTTGAATACCCAACAATCTCTGTTGGTGTGATTAGCTGGCTTTTCGGGGGTGCCGTGTATCTGGCACGAGCGATCGAGTATCCGGTCCAAATTGGACGGACCCGGAGTAGTTCTTTTGAATGGCTTTTTCCGCTGACTGGGTTTAGAGCCTCTAAATCCGGCGTTGACTGATGTATCTTCAGTATTATCGCCGTTAATGCAGCGCTTGTGCTTATTGTGACGCGGCCTGCCATTGCTGTCTTTGGTATCCGAACTACCAGAGTTTTTGGTTAGGTTGTTACTGCGGGCTAGCCAGTTGTCTTCTCCCGCACAGAAGCGGGTCATGAGTGATATGAGGGCTGCCATTGATTTCGGCTTTTCCTGTCCTAGGTGCCGGGCAAGCCATTCATCGCGGATGTTGTGTTTGAAGGCTGCAAGGGCCTCTGCATCCGGACAGTCGACGATTTGATTTTTCTTGGTTAAGAACCGTGTCCAGAATTGTTTGGCCGATTCGTCTAGCTGCTGAATTATGTGGCTTAGGTCATTGGCGTCTGGTGGTCGCACATATGTGCCCTGGAAGTTATCGAGGAATGCGGCTTCCAGGTCCTCCCAACACCCAATTGATTCTGCTGGTAGGCTGTTGAGCCAATGCCGAGCTGGTCCTTTAAGCTTGAGTGGGAGGTATTTGATGGCGTGAAGATCATCACCGCAGGCCATGTGGATATGAAGGAGATAGTCTTCGATCCAAACCGCAGGATCTGTTGTGCCATCGTATGATTCAATGTTCACGGGTTTGAACCCTTCGGGGATTTGATGATCCATTACTTCATCTGTGAATCATAGTGGGTGTGCGGCGCCTCTGTATTGGGCTATATCACGACGCAGCTCAAACGAGCTTTGTCTATTGTGTTAGGCCCGGCCGGGATTGCTGTATCCGGCATGACGGTTGTCGTCGCGTATCGTGGGGTGCCCACGCGATCCGTAGATCGATCTTCTTTGTCTTGCCTTATCCTCCAATATGTCTCGCAAGTCCGGCATGTTCCCCCGTGACTTTGTACTTTTCGAGCGACGCCGGGGTATGGCTTTAGTGGAGGGCCTAGAGGCCTCTCTGTCGCGGCCACGAGGTGGCCGGTCGGCCGTATTGTGCGCTGGTGATGTAGGTTTATGTGCTTCCTCCTCTAATCGGGGCAGCAGCTTGCGTTTGGGGTAGCTTTTGGGGGGGTGTTCGAGTTCATACTCTTCGGCCGCAAGGACTTCAGTCCATCTGTCGGCTAGCAAATCTTGGTCAGCTCTAAGCTGTTGCTACTTTTTCTTGAGGCTGCTTGCCGTGGCCATAAGCCTGCGTTTAAAACGCTCTTGTTCGACGGGATCCTCAGGCACGACAAATTCGTCGCCGTCGAGGCTTGCCTCGTCTCCGGAGGGAGGCATGTAATTATCGTCCTCTACCTCTTTGTCTGCCGCTCTCTCACGAGGGCTGGCTTCTCCATCCTCCTGTGCTGAATCTTGCTGGAGGGGGTTGTCTTCGGCACTGTCCGGGGTGTTATTATCTCCGGTACCGGAATCTCCATTCTTGTTGTGGCGGGATTTGGAGCGGCGCCGCTGACGCCGACGCTTAGGCTGTTTTTCGGAGGGGTCGTCCTCCGTTGTTCCATTGCAATTCCCATCCTTTGGGATGTCCACCATGTATATGTCGTGTGACGAGGTGGCTTTCCAATGCCCTGTAGGTGTTGGTTCTTGGTCATCTCCGGCATCGTCGTCCATACCGTCGATATCTTCGGAGTCGAGGTCTAGCATGTCGGTTAAGTCATCGACAGTGGCTATGAAGTGGGTGGTGGGTGGGCTTTGAATTTCTTCATAGTCCGCATCCCAACCGTCATGTCCATAATCCGGCTAGGGCTCTCCTGATAAAGAGAGACACTTTAGCGAATTCAGGATGTCGCCGAAAGGCGAGTGCCGAAAGATGTCTACAGCGGTGAACTCCATTATCGGCGCCCAATCGGGTTCGACTGGCAGGGGCGCGGAAGGTTCGGGGTCCGGAGAAAAGTCTGGCAACTTGGAGTCACGAGCTTCACAAAGGGACAGGGTCGGTATTCGGCTCTATCGCTGTAGAGGTAGCAGCCCCCGAGGCGGTGTCCAGCCACCCATCCTCGATCGGCGCAGTCGGTTCCGAGCTAAGGGTCGGAGCGGACTCTTGTGCGGCCTCCATGGCACTGTCCGGCAGCAAAGCTAAATCATGCCCATCGTGACAGTGCGGCATGCTGGGCTGTGGCTCAAATCCGTCGAAGATCAAGTCTCTGCGGATGTCAGCCGTATAGTTCAAACTTCCAAATCTGACCTGATGGCCAGGGGCGTAGCTTTTGATTTGCTCCAGACGGCCAAGTGAATTGGCCCGCAGTGAAAAGCCGCCGAATACAAAGATCTGTCCGGGGAGAAAAGTCTCACCCTGGACCGTGTCGTCATTGATGATCGAAGGAGCCATCAGGCCTATAGGTGACGACACAGAGGAACTCTCAATGAAAGCACCAATGTCGGTGTCAAAACCGGCGGATCTCGGGTAGGGGGTCCCGAACTGTGCGTCTAGGCGGATGGTAACAGGAGACAAGGGACACGATGTTTTTACCCAGGTTCAGGCCCTCTCGGTGGAGGTAAAACCCTACTCCTGCTTGATTAATATTGATGATATGGGTAGTACAAGAGTAGATCTACCACGAGATCAAGGAGGCTAAACCCTAGAAGCTAGCCTATGGTCTGATTGTTGTTCGTCCTACGGACTAAAACCCTCCGGTTTATATAGACACCGGAGAGGGCTAGGGTTACACAGAGTCGGTTACAATGGTAGGAGATCTACATATCCGTATCGCCAAGCTTGCCTTCCACGCCAAGGAAAGTCCCATCCGGACACGGGACGAAGTCTTCAATCTTGTATCTTCATAGTCTTGGAGTCCGGCCGACGATGATAGTTCGGCTATCCGGACACCCCCTAGTCCAGGACTCCCTCATGGGCCGAAAGGCGTCATGGGCCATACATGGGCCAGAAGTGCAAACGGGCTGGAATCATATTGGATGGCCCAGATGACGCTACTGGGCCTAATTCGGATAGGGCGTAACGGGCCTTGGGTTAGCGGGCTGTAAATGGGCTATATGCGAACAGGCCGTTAACAGGCTTTCCATGGGCCGGCCCGTCACCTTTTGACCAAGTCAAACGGGGCGGCCTTTTCACAGGAATGGGCCTCTGTTGGGCCGTGCCATGTGTCGACATATCATAGGCGCCTTCTATCCATTGAGTGGATGACATCTGTCCCAACAACGAGCCGACACGTGTTTCCTCCAGCCAATGATGATTTTACACGTGGAAAATCCCCATTGGTCGGGGCTGTTAACGGGTTATCGGATCCAAAACTCGACCCAATAGCTTAACGGCGTTCCGTTACGGTGGATGCCACGTGTCGGTCACCCTTGACGAAAGCACTTCTGTGACGCGCGATTTATCATCATGAAAGTGGACACTTCCGTGATGATAATTTTGGTAATGTCATGGAACACTTCTACGACAGCACAGGTATGACTATCTTGATTCTGTAATAAATTTGTCATGGATGTACATGCATGACAAAAAACGCGACCTACTGTGACAAACACGTATCATCACGGAAGTGTATTTTTTTTGTAGTGTTCCCTGAGTCTAGAGTTTGTGGTGCATATGTCCTCAAGGCACATATCATTTTTCATCGGATTGACTCTCGTAGAAATCCATATATAGACATGAAGATTCTCAATATGAAAATCACTATCAGATATATAGAATACATACAAATGTATTTGTATCAAGTGCTGATACAATATATTGTGATATACAATATATGATGACAACAATACTTATGTTGTTGTCACACCATCGTAAATGGACATTAATTATATTGACCACTCAGGAGATTGAGAGACCACTCATAGTCTCAAACATGTCGATTGAGGAATATTCAACCATCACGTTCTCCGTGTTCATAGGGCCCCCATTACCGATGGTGATGTCGCGTTGAAGGTCGAAGTGATCTTCAAACCTTTGCCCTTGAGGTCCTTCGTGTATCAGTGTTTGCTAAATAGAGAATAACCAGATGCTGAGATCTGGATCGATATAATGCCTTATGATGTATAAGACAACATATTTTTCTTCTGTTAGCAGTGTGATTCCGACCCACAAGGCATAAGAGTGATCATGATGTCCATGGCCCCGATAGGGCATTGGTGGACATTGAGGGTGAATGCCTCACATTCTCTAGCCACCGGTTACCAGCGATAATAATTTACTATCAGTAAATTAAAGACCATCATGGTTTATGTTGTAATGAACTTTGCAAAATTAATGATATTTCAAGAAGTTAGCTTGAAACCATTAGCGTGAACTTCAAATTGTTAAGCATGACACGTTGTAGATAATATCCAAAAGAACTTGTGGAGTAGATCTAGCAGCATTAGCGGAGTATAAGATACTCACACTTCGAATGTCTTATGTCATAACTTATTTAAAATGTATGGGAGAGCACATTGGCAATCATAATGTCAAAAATGACAAAATGTAAGCTTAAATAGTAGTTGTAGATAAATCTACACACTACCTCGTGATCCCAAAGCATCAATTCGAAAAAAACACTTAGAATTTTGCATCCGTATTTGCAAGAAATTGAAAATCTCAATTGCAAATAAACGTATTAATATCAACATGTGGTTTAACATGGAAATAGATACATCATAGAAATATTCCGGAATACCTCGTACTCAACGGAGAAACAGTACTGCAGAGAGGTACTGAATTTATCTTTGCAAGAGATTAAAAATCTCTATTGCAAATGGACGTAATTAATCTCAACACATGATAAACGTGGAAATGTATTACATCAACTTAAAGTCTAGAATACATCTCAGTACTCAACAGAAAAATACTACTAACGTAGTGAATAATAATGATGTTGCAAACTTGATGTTCAAGTGAAAAACTTGAATTGTATATACCTCAAATTAAAATGAGATGATCTTGTATCAAGTTGCAAGATAATTCAGCAAGGTGAATTGATAATTTGCGAGAGAAAATTGATCTCAATCGCAATGAGATTGTTTTGCGAGAAAATAATAATTCTCAATCGCAAATCTATATTGTTGTGCGAGAAAACTTAATCTCAATCACGGAAAACATGTTCTAAAGAATTTGATATGTGGTAAACACATTGAACATGTCAAGTATCAACATACACATATTTCTAGAATTTTAAAATTCAACAGAAAATACAGTAATTAACAGGGTCTAAGACATGAATGGAATCACTGCTAGAATTACTGTTAGAATACTGTAATCTGCTAAAAGGCTGAAATATAGAGCAATTATAAGCAAAAATAGAGCTGCATTTTTTTGAGACAAACTTGCAAAGCTTTATTAAGTCGTCACAATGTTTACAGGGATGGATGGAAGATCTCCGGGGTGACCTAACCAGACATGGCGGCCACCTCCAAGAGAGAGTGCATGCTTTGCAAGATTGTGAGCTTCAAAGTTTGAGCTCCTAAATTCATGACTAAAATTACAAAATTCAAAAGACGCCGAGTGATCTAAGATTTCATGTATGATTGCTCCATAACTGGGAGCATTCTTCTTCTGGATATCTTCTATGACACCTTTGCAGTCCAAGGCCACATGAATACGCCTTAGGTAAAGATCATCTGAAAGGGCAAGTGCCTCATGCACAGCCAGGGTTTCAAGCACTTGAGGATCGGCAATGTGTCGAAAGGCTAGCACTAAAGCTCCCAAAAAACTGCCCGTTGCATCACGACTGATAGCTCCTACTGCCCCATAGCCTCCATGACGAGAAACCACCGCGTCAACGTTTACTTTCACGCAGTTCGCCACTGGTGGCTGCCACTGCATCAGCCTAGGTGCCCTTACGGTAGCCGTCCTTGTCTTTGGCATATGGTCTGCTTGTAGCTCAGAAATCAACCTTGTGATAAATCCGTTCACTGTCACCGGTGACTGGAAGATGGCCTCATGTATCGCCTTGCACCGCGCACTCCATATTGCCCACACCGTAACAATTGTCCTCACAAAGGCCTCCTTGGTCATTATTTCATGTATGTGGAACAACCAGACCTTGGAGCATTCATTAGAGCATTCCTCCTGGGCCAGGATTTCGACGAGGTGTTCTGGCACCAACGTCTAGACACTGTTGGACATCGGACAAGTGAGGAGAGCATGCCTCCAAGTGTCCCTTGCCCCACAGAGATTTCAGCTAACTTCTGATGACATATTGCGGAGGAGCTCGCCAATAGGCATAGACTGTCTCGCGAGTCTCCACATGAACATTCTAACTTTAGATGGTACGTGTATATGCCAAATGCTGCTCCACTACTTACTCTCATGCTGGACATTCGATGAACCTTCAGATTCGTTTAACCAAGCTTCCCGATGGATTTTTGTCCTCAATATCATACGGTATGCGCTCCTGACACTGAATTTTCCTTGGGTTTCTTCATACCAGCCCCAAAAATCATCAACTCGACGCATGCATAATGGTATCTTTAGAATTTCCTGGGCATCAAACGGGGTAAAAACATCACTGATCAGCTCCTCTTTCCATGTAGCCGTAGTGGCATCAATGAGATGTTTCACCAGCGTAGGTGGGTTCAGAACAAGGGAGGTGATGGGGCGCTTGAAGCTGTCCCTTGGAATCCAGTTGTGATCCCATACCGACGTTGTTTCTCCATCTCCTATCCTCCTGACTAAGCCTTGCATCAAAACATCCCGGACATCAAGTATAGCTCTCCAAATCTGTGATGGTTGTGATCCCAACTCTGCCTCAAGTAATGAACACTGTGGGAAGTACGCTGCTTTGAGGATCTTTGAGCTAAGTGATGATTCATCGGTTAAAGTTCTCCAAGCCTGACGTGCAAGCAATGCAAGGTTAAAGATCTCCAAGTCACGAAAACCTAGGACCCCCAAATGTTTTGGCATGGTCATGATGTCCCATGCCACCCAGCTTGGCTTACTTTTTCCACGCTTGCTTCCCCACCAAAATTGTCTAATAATAGCTGTGATGCTGTCACATAGACCCCGTGGTAATCTGAAACAGGACATAGAGAAGACCGGGATGGCCTGCGCTACAGATTTGATTAACACCTCCTTTCCCGCAGCAGACAATAGTTTCTCCATCCACCCTTTGATCTTTTCGCACACCCTGTCCCTCAAATATTTGAAGGTCCCGTTCTTTGAATGACCCACGGCGGTTGGCATCCCCAGATAATGCTCAGATAAAGATTCATTCTGGACCTGTAGATGATTCTTCACCTCTTCTCTAACCGGGACCGGGCAACCCTTGCTAAAAAATATAGATGACTTGTCATGGTTGACCCTTTGTCCTGAAGCTCCACAATAAGTGTTCAGTAGGTTTGACACTGCAACTGATCCCTCTACACTGGCCTTGAAAAGCAACAGGCTGTCATCTACAAATAAAAGGTGATTAATCGATGGCGCCGAGGGGGCCACCTTAATACCTGACAAAGATGATGACTGAGAACTGAATTTCAGGAGGCACGAGAGGCCCTCTGCTGCAATCAAGAATAAGTAGGGGGAAATTGGGTCTCCTTGCCGAATCCCCCTCTTGTAGGTTTGAAAGATTCAAGTCTCTCTCCATTCATCATAACAGAAAAAGAAACTGGTGATACCATAGCCATTACAGTATTGATCCACTGCTCTGCAAAACCAAGTTTTGTCATGATCGCTCTCAAGTAGGTCCATTCCAATCTATCATAGGCTTTCATCATGTCCAACTTCAAAGCACAAAAACTGTTAGATTTTGATCGAATGCTTCATGAAGTGCAAACACTCATAGGCACATATGATATTATCTGTGATTTGCCTCCCTGGCACGAACGCAGACTGTTCCTCAGATATAATATCTGGCAGTATAACTTTGAGTCTGTTTGCAACTACCTTTGAAGCTATTTTGTATAGAACATTGCAGAGACTTATAGGTCTAAATTAAGCCAAAATAGTTGGGTTTTTTTACCTTTGGGATAAGAACGAGAACTGTGTCATTGATGCACTCTGGACTCTTCTCCTCGGACTATCCTCAAAACAATTGTAACGCCCTCGATGCGGCTATATCTCTCATGTGTCGAAGCACGACTTAGAGGCATAACAGCATTTAAAGCAATGTCGCAAGTGAGTTAATCTTCACACAACCCATGTGATACATAAGGGAAAGAGATACATAGTTGGCTTACAGTCGCCACTTCACACAATACATAAATAAACATCCATCATCCAGATTACACTCAAGGTCCGACTACGGAACCAAAATAAAAGAAGACTACCCCAAAAGCTACACAGATCCCCGATCGTCCCAACTGGGCTCCACTACTGATCGTCTGGAAACGAAACATAGTAACGACCACGTTCCTCGTTGAACTCCCACTTGAGCTCGGTTGCGTCATCTGCACTGGCATCGTTGACACCTGCAACTGTTTTGGTAGAATCTGTGAGTCACGGGGACTCAGCAATCCCACACCCGCGAGATCAAGACTATTTAAGCTTATGAGAAGGGTGGTGTAATGAGGTGGAGCTGCAGCAAGCGACTAGCATATATGGTGGCTAACATACGCAAGAGAGAGCGAGAAGAGAAGCAAGGCACGGTCGTGAAGCTAGTAACGATCAAGAAGTGATCCTGAAACTACTTACGTCAAACATAACTCCAACACCGTGTTCACTTCCCGGACTCCGCCGAGAAGAGACCATCACGGTTACACACACGGTTGATGTGTTTTAATCAAGGTCAACTTCAGGTTTTCTACAACCGAACATTAATAAATTCCCATCTGCCTCATAACCGCGGGCACGGCTTTCGAAAGATAATATACCCTGCAGGGGTGTCCCAACTTAGCCCATCATAAGCTCTCACGGTCAACGAAGGATATACCTTCTCCCGGGAAGACCCGATCAGTCTCGGAATCCCGGTTCGCATGACATTTCGACAATGGTAAAACTAGACCAGCAAGACCACCCGACTGTGCCGACAAATCCCGATAGGAGCTGCACATATCTCGTTCTCAGGGCACACCGGATGAGACAGGCTACGAGTAAAACCAGACTTCGAGTTTCCCCGAGGTGGCCCCGCAGGCGGCTCAGTTCGGACCAACGCTCGGAGGAGCACTGGCCCGGGGGGGCTAAAATAAAGATGACCCTCGGGCTCGCGAAAACCCAAGGGAAAAGTGGTAGGTGGTAGGTAGTCAAATGGTAAAACCAAGGTTGGGCCTTGCTGGAGGAGTTTTATTCAAAGCGAACTGTCAAGGGGGTCCCATAAATCACCCAACCGCGTACGGAACGCAGAATCAAGGAACATAACACCGGTATGACGGAAACTAGGGCGGCAAGAGTGGAACAAAACACCAGGCATAAGGCCGAGTCTTCCACCCTTTACCAAGTATATAAGGTGCATTAATTAAACAGGAGATATTGTGATATCCCAAAGTATCCATGTTTCAACAAGGAACAAACTTCATCTTCACCTGCAACTAGCAACGCTATAAGAGGGGCTGAGCAAAAGCGGTGACATAGCCAAACAACGGTTTGCATGGGACAGGGTGGCTAGAGGCTTGACATGGCAATATGGGAGGCATGATATAGCAGTGGTAGGTAACATAGCATAGGCATAGCAAAAGAGCGAGCATCTAGCAAGCAAAGATAGAAGTGATTTCGAGGGTATGGTCATCTTGCCTGCAAGGTTCTCAGAGTTGTCGAAGGCTTGATCCTCGTAGGCGTTCTCAACGGGTTCCTCGTTCACGTACTCGACTCCCGGCTCTACCCAAAGCAAGAACACAAGCAAAAGAACCACAATCAAACATGGAGCGATGCACAAGCAACATGATGCAATACATGGCATGATATGCGAGATGTGATATGCAATGCAAATGCGTGCTCCGGAAGGAAAAATGATGAACAAGGCATCAACTTGGCAAACCAAGTATGCCGCTCGAAAGATGAGATGATTTCGGTTGAAATCGATATGAAGATCACCGGAAACGGATGCACGGTTTGCAAATGGCAAGCAAAACAATAATGGCACAAATCTGCGATTAACAGCATGATGCTACATAGCATGCAACAGTAAACTATGCTACAGCACCCCAACATACAAACAAAACATATGGCAGTGATCTACAGGAGATGCTTAACAAAAGAGGAGCACTGAGCTACGGCTAAATCACATCATAGCAGGTTCAAACAAGCATGGTGAAAGTGCAAAAAATATCAGGTTGGGCATGGCATAAACAGCATCACGAAGCAATGTTCAGAGCAAGTTATCAACAAGCAACAGGAACTTATAATAGCAAAAAAAGACATGGAAGGAATCTACTCAAAGCATAGATCAAAAGTCCCTTACTTACCATAAGCCAAAAAGGACCATAAGAAATGATGGCACCCATGTAAACATAGCAAGTTTCATTACAGATCTCAGACTTAGCAGAAAAACTGGACATGGCAAAAACAGATAACAATTGGGCATGTTCGTGAGCTCGATGCACTCACTACAGAGCATTTCATGATAAAATAAGCATACATCCATCAAGAAGACATGGCATAGAAGCTATACATGGCAAGAAAAACATCATAGCATACACGGATCAACTACAACAACCTTGTAAAAATTGAATATCATGTAAACAATCTGCCAGGAAACATTTTGTAGCAAAAGTAGAGCATGAAAATGACATGCTAGACTACTCCATAATTGCCAACAAAGGCATGGCTGGATAGAGCACATTCATATGTTCAAAACACCCTTACTGATCATGCTCAAAATGGGCATAGATCTCTCTGTAACAACATGAACACATGGCATAAAAATAACAGCAGGACATGACTTAGTGAAATTACCAAGTCCCTGAAATCAGCAACATTATGATCCCTAGTTTGCATGCTTGTGCTAGTCACCACAGAGATCACAAAAATACATGGCATACACCTCTGGAAAGATAACATGGCATAGTTCAAAACATATGTAAGGCTCAAGTTCATAAGATGCACACATCAATCATGGCAAAAATGACAAAAGTGCATGTTCTGTTAAGAAACAGAAACTAACATTATATAGCACTCTTCCAACAGCATTTCGGGCATCAAGATGAGCTCAAATGAAAATTATGCAATGAGATGAAATGATGTACTCTTCGAGGCGAACAATTCGGTATGCTATACGCCCAAAACGGAGCCACATGTGCAAAGTTGTGGTGCGATGAACATGCAACAAAATTACTGACAGATAAAAACTTGGGGGATTTTTGGGGTAGAAGAAAGTCAACCCTAGGGTGGATCTGGATCCGAGCGCGCGGATCGAGGACGGCCGGTGCGGGTTCGTCGGAGGGCGCGGGCGTCGCCGGAGTAGGAGGGTCGGGGCGGCCGGATCTGGGCGTCTCCGGCAAGGGGCACCGGAGTTGGCGCCGGCGGCGGCAGCGGCGACCGAGGCGACCGGGCGCGGCCGCAGAGGACGCCGCGATGGCGAGGGACGGCAGGGCGCGG